>NC_051312.1:16043547-16343547 GCF_015220235.1 Choloepus didactylus
GATTTAAATTGAAACACTGGCATCAATGAAGACAAAAATAAAGCTGATATTATGCCACAACAAAGAAGACATGGATGACAAAGTGCTTGATGAATAATGTGAATCCATAGAGTATTTAAGATCATTCATTGTACAAGAAAATTTGAAATGCCCTAAAATCTTACAGCTCATATATGAAAGAAAATGGTTGGTGAGTTCCCCAAATTTAACAACAATCCCCAAAATTTAAGTGACCTTATGATCAACAAGTTGCAAAACTGAAAGAGCATTTTCTAAACCATCAGTAATAAAAAAAACCACATTTTGACCAATTGGAAAAAAAAAAAAAACTTTTCTATTTCTATTAAGTATAGAAAGAAGAAAATTGTTCTCTTCTGAAGAGGCAATCCAAGTGTATGCAGCAAAATAAATGAAGGAAAAATTTTTTGTAGATGTGGGTCAGGCAGTCAATTAATAAAAATATTGTGTTTCAGGTCACTGCTGACTCCTCTTCCTTCAGAAAAGACTTTCAGAACTGCAAATACCCCAGGATATGCCTCCTAGTATACTGCAATGGATTTTATCCTGGCTTTGTATGTCAGAGGCCTCAGGCCTTGAAGCCAGAATCTTGTCTCTCCCCAGCCTTTCCTTGTGTGTCAGGAGCAGCTGTATTCACTCAAGAGAATTTCTAAGACTCTGAAATCACTCTTGGGAACATTTCACAGTCTCAGAGGTTTGGGGCCATTACTCTCCTGCCATGAGAGTTCATTTCTATTGCCAGAGTGAGGAATTAACACCTTCTGTGTTTCCTGGTGTCTTGGATAGGACACTGAAAATAGAATGAACTTTGCAAAGATATCTTTACAAGGATGTTTATTTCAGTGATTTTTATAATAACTACAATGGGAAATGCCTAACTATAGATTATTGGTTAAATAAATTTTGGCAAATCTATTCAATGGGATATCATGTAGCTTTTTAAAAGGTTCAGGTAGCTTTATATATGATGGTAGAAAAACTGCTCATGACATAATATGAGAAAGAAGCAGGTTATAGAAAAGTATGTATGATTTATGAAAAAAAGGCTAAATGATGATAACAACTCAAAGCTGGCAATCTCTTAGAAATTACTTATATATATGAATTATACACATACACACACACATATATATCACATATGTAACAATCTCCCTATTGTTTGATTAGTAACTGTGTAATCAGAAAAAGAAATAATAAAAATATATGAAAAAGTAGATTTCATTGTCTTTATCCCTTCAACTGATGGTAGGTAGTTAAGGGTGAAGAAATTTGACTCTACTATGTATTTATTTTCCAACATCCAAACCACCTTAGATTACACTAGAAAAAAATCTACCTTATTTTTATGACCCCTATTATGTTTCTCACATCTCACCTGGTCAGGTTGGTAAGCTGTTATTGAAGAGACTGATACATGTCATGGAAAAAAAAGCAATTCTAGGATGAATGTTAACCTCAAACCTGGAGCATATTTGACGATCGAGGGATGTACAGGTTATCTGCCATATTCAGGACCATTAAAACGCAGGTTTGGATAAGGGGACAAAGATTAATTGAGCAATTTACACACTGCAGCTCATTTAATACTCGCAGCCACCCTGTTAAGTATTAATTATTTGTCAAGGCTATCCAGGAACAAGTGGCAGAGCCATGCAGACTGGGGTTATTCAGAATTTGATTTGGATTTGATTGGAGATCTGCATAAGCACTGAATAGAGGCTTCTAGATTTCCTGCAATGTTGGCCTGTGTTTAAGTGTCTTGGGCAGTCCCAGTGCACTGTATTGGATTAAGAAGAATTAGGAATGTGAAGTATTCAGGTATGCCTTGAGCCCCATACATGGAAGATTAATTAGTTGGGAAGCAGATTTGCAAACTTGCATGGTGGCATATGTGTGGTTAAGTAACTATGGATAAAAGAAAAATGAGGCAGATCTAAAAGCGCTTTGTCTTTGCTTCCTGTCTTTACAGTGGAGCAAGGTCAGTTATGGGAGGGTCTGTGTAGAAATTAGTCATGAAAGTGATCAAAACACCAATTTAACTGTAAAACAACAAAAATGGTGCTTTCCCTTGAACAAAGTATATGCACGACTAAGAAAGTGTATGTATGTGTTCGGTATAGGAAAGAAAAAAAGAAAACAGAGAAGTGTTGTTCATAATTTTTCTTTTCTTGCCCTTCCCTTTCCTTTGCTTCCCTTCCTTTCCCCTCATCTCCCTTCTTTTCTCTTCTCTTTTCTTTTTGGCAAGAATAAATCCAAGATCCCAAGTACTTCTTTAGAAACATGCCCAAGTAAGTCCATTCTAATAAAGTAGACTCATTGAATTTCATAGACAGAGCCCAACCTGAGGGAAGCCCTAAACCCCACTGTCCACTAAGCAAATTTTGCCCCATAGTTTTCAAAATTCAATTTTGTTGGGATATATTCACATATCATGCAGTCATCCAAAGTGTACAATCAATTGTTCACAGTACCATTATATAGTTGTGCATTCATCACCACAATTAATTTTTGAACATTTTCATTACTGAAAAAAAAGAATAAGAATAAAAATTACAGTAAAAAAGAACACCCAAAACATCCCATACCCCTCTTCCCCTCATTATTCATTTACTTTTTGCACCCATTTTTCTACTGATCTGTCCATGTACTTGATAAAGGGAGTGTGAGCCGCAATGTTTTTGCAATCACACAGTCACACTATGTAAGCTACATATATACAAATATCTTCAAGAATCAAGGATAATGGGTTGCAGTTCAACAGTTTCAAGTATTTGCTTCTAGCTATTCCAATACACTAGGAACTAAAAAGGAATATCTATATAATGCATAAGTATGACCTCTCGACTCCATTTGAAATTTCTCAGCCATTGAAACTATTTTGTTTCGTTTCTCTTCCCCCTTTTGGTCAAGGAGATGTTCTCAAACCCATGATGCTGGGTCCAGGTTCATCCCCAGCCCCATCATTTTTAATAAACCATCTTCCTAATATTGAACTATTGAATATTGAAGTCTGCATTGCACCACTAATGTTTTCATCTTTAATATACATCATACTATACACTTTTGGAGCATTGACATTAAAAACATTTCTGAATAATCTACAATGATATTTCAAAATTTGTGGTGCATGGGCACCCATGCACAGACAGAAATGCAGACAGGCATACAAACATACAACAAAAAGCCCTAATATTTAAATGACCTCACTTATAGCTCCCACTTCTAACCCCTATCCAAGGAACAGAACAGGCTATTCAATTGCACATGCTGACCTTAGGAGTCATTAATTGTCAACGAATATTCCCTCTTAAGGCAGACATGCTTCTGAGGGTGGTATGGTTCAATATCTTCTCTCCTACTGCCAGAGGCAAAGGGCAGGCTCCAAGAATCACCTCTGTGTGGTTCTCCCACACTGCCCCACAGTGTCCCTGTCATGAGTACCAGTCCCTCAGCCCCAAGCCCAAGAGAAAAATCACCAAAGGGAGTATTTTTCGATGTGATGGCTGAAATTGAGTGGTCCATCTTACCTACTGAGATGAAGCTTCCTTGGGAGTTAGTAACAAGTAAACATATACTGGAAGATGTGTGCAAACATACAGATTTTGGTGTTGAAATTCTCTTAATGTTGGAAAGGAGATGAATCCTCGTAGACCTTGTGCTTTGCCTGAAGGGCTCATAAGGAATACAAGAGAGTCTGTCTACACAAGAAGTAGGAACTGAGGAAAAAATGAATGGAACTCCCAGTGTGGTATGTTTCATCCCATCCCATTTTCTCTAGGCAGATGGAAGGATACTTAAGGTTTCCTTGTTGTTTCCTTATTGTCTTATGAATGTATATATTCAGAAGCATCATAAAGACTGGAAAATGCCTTTCCTTCCTTGTTTTCCATCAAACTTATCACCTGGAGAGGGGGTTGATGCAGACAAAGGATGTGTTGACACCATTCATTCACCAAATATTTACTCCTGCCATGTTCCAGCCCTGTGACTCCAGGAGTCCAAAAAACAAAGAGTTCCATTTACTCCCTCAACAATCTCATGGTCTCTGTTCACCCCCAGTGTTTAAAATTTATTTTTCTTTAAACTTTTTAATTTGAAATAATTTCAGATTTTAGGGCAGTTACAAAAATAATACAAAACCTTGATTTTACATTGTTCAGGGAGTACATAGAAGTGGTAACATACAGTATTTCTCCTTTTGAATCTGACTTATTTCACTCAGAATTATGTCTTCAAGTTTCATCCATGTTGCCGTATGTTTCAGGACCTTGTTCCTTCTTACTGCTGTGTAGTATTCCATCATATGCATATACCACATTTTGTTTATCCACTTGTCTGCTGAATGACACTTGGATTGTTTCCATCTCTTGGCACTTGTGAACAATGCTGCTATGAAAATCAGTGTACAAATGTCTGTTTGTGTCACTGCTTTCAAATCTTCTGGATATATACTGAGAAGTGGAATTGCCAGATCACAGGGTAATTCAATATCTAGTTTTCTGAGAAAACGCCAAACTGTCTTCTCGATTCTATGTATATATGTTATATTCTACAATAAAAAATGATAAAAAAAGAAAAAAAATACAAAACCCATACAGAGAACTCCAGCATATTACTCCCCCCACCCCCCGCCCCAGATATCCAAAGCCACTAATTTTTAATTTATACCACATTGGCCATATCATTCTAAATATTCATTTATCTATGAATCTCTCTCTCTCAATATCTCTGCCCCTGTCTCTGTCTCTCTCAACTTGAGAGGAGGCTGTATATAGGCATCATGCTCCTTGAACATATAATGCTTCCATGTACATTTCCTAAGAACAAGGATATTCACTAATGTAACCCCTTTAAATACAGTTATCAAGTTCGTACAGGTTAATGTGAATCTCCATACATCCCAAAGTAATTTGGGCAGAGAATTAAAAAATATTTGCAAAGCCCCTTGAGGGACTGGGCAAAAATATGGAAATATTAAACTTCCCCAGCTGGGGAATTACTGATACTCTCACAAGCATTGAAGACTACCAGTTTAGAAGGCTGAGTTCTCAATCTTGGGGCTTGCCCTTATGAAGCTTGTTACTGCAAAGGAGTAGCTAAGCCTACTTAGAATTATGCCTAATAGTCATTGCCAGACAACCTCTTTTGTTGCTCATGTGTGGCCTCTCTCTCTAAACTAACTTGTCAGGTAGTTATCAAGTTCAATATGTTTAACATTGATATAAAGTTTACAGTTTATATTCCAATTTTTTCATATGGCCCCATAAAGTCCTTTTATAAAATTTTTTTTTGTCATAGTAACATGGGTACAACTCAAAATTTCCCACTTTAATTTTAAGTGTACAATGCAGTTATATTAATTATAATCACAACACTGTGCTACCATCATCCATTTTCATTACCCCAACTTTTTCATCACCCAGCCTTTTCTCCCCCATTATTAGATCTTGTTCAGTATCATGAATTGCACTTAATTGTCATTGCCTCTTTACCTGCTCTTTTTTCCCTCAAATTGCAGAAACATATACAACATAAACTTTCCCATCTCCACCACTGCTGAGCATTCCATTCAGTGTGACTAATCACATTCACAATGTTGCACTACCCTTACCACCATCCAACACCAGAACTTCCCTATCACCCCAAATAGAATCCTACATCCTTTCCGTGCTGACTCCCCATTCTCCCTGCCACCTTGCCCTGGTTAACCTGTACTCTTCTTTCTGTCTTTATGAGTTTGCATAGTCTAGTTATTTTATATGAGTGGAATCATACAATATCTGTCTCTTCGTGGCTTACTTATTTCATTCAACATGATGTACTCAGGGTTCATTGATGTAACAGTCTGTGTCAGGACTTCATTCCTTTTTAAGGCTATTCCCATTGTATGTGTATACATTATGTTTATCCATTCATCTGTTAATGGACATTTGGGCTGTTTCCACCTTTGGCTACTGTGAATAATGCTACTGTGAATGTTGGTATACAAATATCTGCCTTTTCCATTTCTTTAAAAAAGGCTGATGGAAATTTGACTGAGGTTGCATTGAATCTGTAGATTGCTTTGGGTAGAACTGACGTCTTAATATTAAGTCTTCCAATCTATGACCATGGAATATTTTTCCATTTTTTAGGCCTTGCTCCAGTTTGCTAATGCTGCCATTATGCAAAATACCAGAAATAGATTGGCTTTTATAAAGGGGTTTTTATTTGGTTACAAAGTTACAGTCCTAAGTCCATAAAAGTGTCCACACTAAGGCATCAACAATCAGGCACCTTCACTGAAGAATGGCCAATGGCACCTGGAATATCTCTGTCAGCTGGGAAGTCACATGGCTGGTATCTTCTTCCTTTGCTCCCAGGTGTTTCAAAACAGCTTTCTCCAAAATGTTGCTCTTGGGTTGTTTTGTCCTCTCTTGTCTTCTCTGGAGCAACTCTGGGCTAGCATCTCCAAAGTGTCAGCAAAAGTCTGCTTTCAATGGCCGTCTCCAAAACGTCTCTCTCAGCTGCAGCCATCTGGGCCTTTGCTCCAAGATTGCCTTCCAAAACGTCACTCCTCAAGCATCTCTAACTGTCAGCATCAGCAACTATCTGGGCCTGTGTGGCTCTTTTTAAAGGACTCCAGTAAACTAATCAAGACCAATGCTGAATGGGTGGGGCCAAATCTCCATGGAAACATTCAGTCAAGTGGTTACACCCTAATCAAAAAGATTAATCATTCTGCCCCCACAAAATTGCCATTAAAGAATATGGCTTTTGGGGGACATAATATATCCAAAGCAGCACAGGCCTTCTTTCTTTTAGCTGTGTTTTGTGGTTTTCAGTGTATAAGTCTTCTACCTCCTTGGCTAAATTATTCCTAAATATTTTATTCTTTGAGATGCTATTATAATAAGATTGTTTTCTCAATTTCCTTTTCATATTGTTCTTTGCCAGTATTTAGAAACACAACTGGTATTTGTGCCTTAATCTTGTACCCTGCAACTGCATAGTTAGTTTGTTAGGTCTAATAGTTTTCTTGTGAATATCCTGGAATTTTCTATATAATGGATCATGTCATCTGTGAATAGAGATTGTTATACATCTTCCTTTCCAATTTAGATGGGTTTAATATCTTTTTATTCCCTAATTGCTTTTTGCTAGAACTTCCAGAACAATGCTGAATAGCAATGGTGAAATTGGGAGTCTTTGTTCTGTTTCTGATCTTAGGGGGAAAGATTTCAGTTTTTCACCATTGAGGATAATGTTAACCGTGGGTTTTTCACATATACCCTTCATCATGTTGAGGAAGTTCCCTTATGTTTCTGTTTTTTGATTCTTTTAATCATGAAAGGGTGTTGGATTTTGTCAAGTGCATTTTCTGCATCAATTGAGATGTTCAAGCGTTTTCTTTCTTCATTCTATTAATGTGCTGTATTATGTTGATTAATTTTCTCATGTTGAACCACCCTTGCATTACAGGGATAAATCATACTTGTCATTGTATATATACTTTTAATATCCTGTTAGATTGACATGCTAATATTTTTGTTGAGTATTTTTGCATCTATATTCATAAGGGAAATTTGTCTGTATTTATCTTCATTTTTTATGTCTTTATCTAGCTTAGGTATCAAGGTAATGGTTTTTTCTTTAAACTTAGTTTTATTGAGATATATTCACATACCACACAATCATTCACAATGTACAATCAATTGCTCACAGTACCATCATATAGCTGTGCATTATCACCACAATCAACTTTTGAACATTTTCATTACTCCAAAAAAAGAATAAAAATAAAAGTAAAAAAAAAAAAAAACACCCCAAACATGCTATCCCTCCCATCCCACCTTATTTTTCATTTAACTTTTGTCCCCATTCATCTGTCCATACACTGAATACAGGGAGTGTGAGCCACAATGTTTTCACAATCACACAGTCACACTATGTAAGCTATATAGTTATATAATTGTCTTCAAGAATCTAGGCTCCTGGATTTCAGTTCAACAGTTTCAGGTATTTCCTTCTAGCTATTCTAATTCACTAAAAACTCAAAAGGAATATCTATATAACAAATAAGAATAATCTCCTGACTGACTTCTTGACTCCAGTTGAAATCTCTAAGCCAGTGAAACTTTGTTTTGTTTCATTTCTCGTCCACCTTTTGGACAAGAAGGCTTTCTCAATTCCATGATGCCATGTCCAGCCTCATCCCTTGGAGTCATGCTCCACATTGCCTGGGAGATTTACACCCCTGGGAGTTATGTCCTACATAGAGGGGAGGGCAGTGAGTTTACCTGACAAGTTAGTTTAGAGAGAGAGGCCACACATGAGCAACAAAAGAGGTTGTCTGGCAATGACTATTAGGCATAATTCTAAGTAGGCTTAGCTACTCCTTTGCAGTAACAAGCTTCATAAGGGCAAGCCCCAAGATTGAGAACTCAGCCTTCTAAACTGGTAGTCTTCAATGCTTGTGAGAGTATCAGTAATTCTCAAGCTGGGGAAGTTTAATATTTCCATATTTTTGCCCAGTCCCTCAAGGGGCTTTGCAAATATTTTTTAATTCTCTGCCCAAATTACTTTGGGATGTATGGGGATTCACATTAACCTGTACGAACCAACCAGATTTCATTCCCTATTCAAAGTTCCATGTAATTATGGTGTTTTAATAAACTGACTATACAACTTAAATTATATAGTGTGCTACCAAAAATATAGATTTTGCACCAAATAAACATCTCTTCCTTTGGTCTCACACAGAAGTTGTAGTTTTAAAACACTGTCAATATCTTCCTTTACCCTTTAGTCCGATTTGCCTTAGTCCCAACCAGATCAGCTTCATTCATATCTACAATTGCAGTCTGAACTCTTTTTCAGCTTTTTAAACTGTTGCCATATAGGGTAATACTGATATTCATAGCTGCCAAACTCTAGCTATGAGTCTCAGGTGTCACACAGTACCGAACAGGTTATACACAAAGAGCTCAATATCTCAAAATTTAGAGATGACCATTACAACTCAGGAATGGATGTGACTGTTGTAAGAGCTTACAATCTAGGAACCTTTACAATAAGCCTTCCCCTGATAAGCTGTGCTCCAATATTCAATTCTCAGAATTTTCACTTTATAGTTAGTCCATATCAGTGAGGTGTTTTAATGTTTGTCTTTCTGTTTCTGGCTTACTTCATTCAAAATGCTGTCCTCAAGGTCCATTAACATAGTTGCATGCCTCACAACTTCATTCCTTCTTGCAGCCACTCAATATTCTATTGTATGCATACACCACAGTTCACCATTCTGTTCATCAGTTGATGTACCCTAAGGCCACCTCCATTCATTGAAAATCATGAATACTGCTGCCATAAACACCAGTGTGCAAATGTCCATTCCTATCCCTGCTCTCAGTTCTTCCAACTATATTCCCAATAATGGGGTTGCAGGACCTTATGGCAACCCCATACTTAGCTTCTTGTGGAATCACCACACTGCCCTCCAGATGGGCTGCAGCATTCTACTTCCCCAACAGTGAATTTGTACATCCCTCTCTCCACATTTTCTCCATCACTTGTATCTCTGTTTATTTCCTACCCCCTGCAATTTTATAGAGATATATTCACATACCATGCAGTCATCTGCAGGTTATAATCAGTTGTTCACAGTTTCATCATATGGTTGTGCATTTGTCACCACAAACAGCCCTTGAACACATTCAGATAATGCTGGTTTGTTGGAATGGTTTGGGAATAATTCCCTCCTCTTCATTTTTTGGAACTATTTGAGAAAGGTTGGTGTTAATTCTTTGAATGCTTGGTAGAAATTACCAGTGAAGTCACCTGGTCCCAGAATTTTTTTTTGTTGGGAGGTTTTGATTATTGAGTCAATATCTTTACTTGTGATGTGTCTGTGGAGAGCTATTTTTTCTGAGTTAGTTTGGTTAAATTGCATGTTTCTAGGGATTTGTCCATTTCATCTAGATTCTCTGTTTTTTTTAAAAAGCATACAATTGTTTATAGTATTCTCTTTTAATTATTTTAATTTCCCAAAGATCAGTAGGAATGACCTCACTTTATTTCTGATTTAGTTTTTTTTTGCATTTTTTTCCTTTGCCGGTGAAGCTAGAGGTTTGTTTATGTTTTTGATCTTTGCAAAGAATCAACTTTTGGTTTTATTGACTTTCTAAATTGTTTTTCTATTCTCTATTTAATTTATCTCCACTATTATCTTTATTATTTCCTTCCTTCTGTTAACTTTAGGTTTATATTGCTGTTCTTTTTCTAGTTTCTCAAGATGCAATGATACTTTATTGATTTGAGATCTTCTTGTTAAATGTTAGCATTTACAGCTAACTTTCTGTGCACTGATTTCTCTGCATCCCATAAATTTTGGTATGTTTCATTTTCATTTTCATTTGTCTCTAAGAATTTTCTAATTTCTTCATGATTTATTCTTCATGATTTTTTTTTATGGTGTATGATTTTTTTAATGTGTCTTTGGATTTGATTCGCAAGTATTTTGTTGAGAATTTTTGTGTCTACATTCATTAGGGAGATAGGCCTGTAGTTTTCCTTTTTTGTAGCATCTTTGCCTGCTTTTGGTATCAGATTGATGTTAGCTTCATAAAATGAGTTAGGTAGTGTTCCATTTTCTTCAATGTTTTGAAAGAGTTTAAGTAAGATTTGTGTCAGTTCTTTTTGGAAAGTTTGGAGAGTTCCCATGTGAAACCATCTGGCCCTGGGTATTTATTTGTGGGAAGCTTTTTGATGACAGATTGGATCTCTTTGCTTGTGATTGGTTGGCTGAAGCCTTCTATTTCTTCTCTGGTCAGTCTAGGCTGTTCCAGAAAATTGTCCATTTCCTCTATATTATCCAGTTTATTGGCATAGAGTTGTTCATAGTATCCTCTTATAATTTTTTAATTTCTTTGAGATCCACATTAATATCACCTTTGTCATTCCTTATTTTGTTTATATGGGACTTCTCTCTTTTTGATTTTGTCAGTCTAGCTAGGGGCTTGTCAATCTTATTGATTTCAAAGAACCAACTTTTGGTGTTATTTATACTCTCTATTGTTTTGTTTTTTTTTTTTTTGTTCTCTATGTCATTTACTTCTGCTTTAATCCTTGTTATTTCTATTCTTCTACTTGGTTTAGGATTGGTTTGCTGTTCATTTTCTTGCTTCTTCAGTTGATCCATTAGTTCTTTGATTTTAGCTCTTTCTTCCTTTTTAATGTATGTGTTTAGTGCTATAAATTTCCCCCACAGTACTGCTTTTTCTGCATCCCATAGGTTTTGGTATGTTGTGTTCTCATTTTCATTTGTCTCTATATATTTAGCAATTTCTCTTGCTATTTCTTCTTTAACCCACTGATTGTTTAGGAGCGTGTTGTTTAATCTCCAGTATTTGTGAATTTTCTAAATCTCTGGTGGTTATTAATTTCTAAATGTATTCAGAGAATGTGGTTTGAATAATTTCAATTTTTTTTAATTTACTGAGGCTTGTTTTATGTCCCAGCATATGATCTATTCTGGAGAAAGTTCCATGAGCACTAGAGAAGAATGTGTAGCCTGGTGATTTGGGATGCAATGTTCAATATATGTCTGTTAAATCCAATTCATTTATCAGATTGTTTAGGTTTTCAATTTCCTTATTGGTCTATGGTCTGGTTGATCTATCTGTAGGAGAGAGTGGAGTATTGAAGTCTCCCATAATTATTGTGGAAACATGCATTACTTCCTTTAGTTTTGCTAGTGTTTGTCTCATGTATTTTGTAGCACCTTGATTGGGTT
The DNA here is from genome assembly GCF_015220235.1 of Choloepus didactylus. Taxonomy (NCBI): domain Eukaryota; kingdom Metazoa; phylum Chordata; class Mammalia; order Pilosa; family Megalonychidae; genus Choloepus; species Choloepus didactylus. The sequence goes on from NC_051312.1 coordinate 16,055,336, forward strand.
TCTTCTGGTTGAATTGCCCCTTTTATTAGTATGTAGTGTCCTTCTTTGTCTCTCATAGCATCCTTGCATTTAAAGTCTGTTTTATATGAGGTTAATATTGCTACTCTTGCTTTCTTTTGGCTGTAGCTTGCGTGAAATATTTTTTTCCATCCTTTCACTTTCAATTTCTTTGTGCCCCTGTGTCTAGATGAGTCTCTTGTATGCAACATATTGATGGTTCATTTTTTTGATCCATTCTGCCAATCTATATCTTTCATTTGGGGAGTTTAATCCATTTACCTTCAATGTCATTAATGGGAAGGGATTTCTTAAATCAGCCATCTTCTCCTTTGATTTATGTTTGTCAGATATATTTTTTCCCTCTGTCTCTCTCTTAATGTACTTTAACATACCCATGCTGAATCTCTTTAGTACTGAACCTTTCTCTATATCTCTCTCTCCTTTCTTTGTTCCTCTGTTGTTTAGTAAGCTAAACATACTAAGCTCCCTTTAGTATCTCAAGTAGGGCAGGTCTCTTGTTAGCAAAATCTCTCAGCATTTGTTTGTCTGTGAAAAATTAAACTCTCCCTCAAATTTGAAGGACAGTTTTGCTGGATAAAGTATTCTTGGTTGGAAATTTTTCTCTCTCAGAATTTTAAATATGTCATGCCACTGCCTTCTCACCTCCATGGGGTTGCTGAGTAGTTACTACTTAGTCTTATATTGCTTCCTTTGTATGTGGTGAGTTGCTTTTCTCTTGCTGCTTTCAGAACTTGCTCCTTTTCTTCAGTATTTGACAGTCTGATCAGAATATGTCTTGGAGTGGGTTTATTTGGATTTATTATATTTGGAGTTCACTGGGCATTTATGATTTGTGTATTCATATTGTGTAGAAGGTTTGGGAAGTTTTCCCCAACAATTTCTTTCTAGACCTTTACCCTTCTCTTCCCCTTCTGGGACACCAATGAGTCTTAAATTTGGATGTCTTATTTTATCTATCATATCCCTGAGATCCATTTCAATTTTTTTTGATTTTTTTCCCCATTCTTTCTTTTGTTCTTTCATTTTCTGTTCTGTGGTCCTCAAGGAGACTGAGTTGTTCAACTTCCTCTAATCTTGCATTATGAGTATCCAGAGTCTTTTTAATTTGCCAAGTTTCTTTTACTTCCATAAGATCTTCTATTTTTTAATTTACTCTTGCAATTTCTTCTTTATGCTCTTCTAGGGTCTTCTGTATGTCCTTTATATCCTGAGCCATGCTCTTGTTGCCTGTCTGTAATTCTTTGATTAATTGTGCCAAGTACTGTGTATCTTCCGATCTTTTGATTTGGGTGTTTGGGTTCGGGGTCTCCATATCATCTGGTTTTTTCATATGCTTTAAGATTTTCTGTTGTTTTTGGCTTATTGGCATTTGCTTTACTTAATTTCTAATTTGATAGATCTGCAGCTTGGTGGCATACACTTTCTCTAACCAGCAGATGGCATCCGTGAGTTCCCTATTCCCCTCAAGTCAGTTCTCCCCCACTTTGTTTTTGTGGTGTATGGGGGTCTGATTCTTGTGGGGTCCAATTGGTGCACCAAGTTTGGGTGTGTTGCTGGTGCTGTCTTCCCTGAATGTGGGGGTGTGTCTGGATGGTTAGGCAGGCAGGGTAGCTTTAACAATCAAACCTCCCAGTTGTTCCTGGAGATTTAAGGCTGTTGCCGGAGCCTAAGCCTTCATTTCAGTCTTTCCACTGATTGTCTCTGCTGCTGACCCACAAGTCCTTGGTATTCGCTTAGGGTCCCTGGGATTTCCGAGTGGTTCTCCCTTCCCAGCTGTGCTCTTCCAGGACCTCTGGTGAGGGAGGGCCACACCACATCACAAGTGCATGCCGGCCCAGCAGGGAAGCCCTGGGTCACTGGGCCATGCAGGGTGCTCCCAGCCCGCTTCAAAGATGGTTGAATGGGATGCGTTATCTTCCCCCTTTTCACACAGCTCCATCCTCCCAGCTCCAGGAGAATCAGCCATGGGTGTATTAAAGGCCACTGTCCAAGGCCGATATTGTGGCTTGTGTGTAGTGCTGCGGGAAAGATTCCCTGTCACACTGGGTTTCTTGGCACGGCTCTGGGCTGTGGGTCTGGCCCCAGGCAGGAGCATCCCCCGCCTGCTGGGGAGATGGCTGCAAGGAATGTGTTTTTTTTTTCTCCTTTTGGCTCACCTCTGCTCCTCTGGTCTCAAGACAATCAGCAGCATGTGTGTGAAGGGGTATCCTCCAGGGCAGACACCGAGGGGTTAGCCCAGCCCGCTCCCACTGTGCTTCACTGAGCGGCTCTCCCTGTCGTATCTGCAGCCACTCCCGGGCTTTTTTTTTTTAAAGAACTAGTCCATCTCCAAATGCCAGCCCACCGTTTCCCCACATCACAGTGTGGCCGCAGGACTTTTGGTCGACTCACTCACTCGTTTTAGAATGCAGGCTCCCAGTTTCACCAAATGCATGTTCCCTGTGGATTTAGCAGACCTTGTCCAGCTGGTGCATCACTGGAACTGGTGTTCTGGGTCACTTTCTGGTTTTTATCTAGTATTTTTCACGGAGGTATTTTTTTGCCCTGTCTCACCTAGCCGTCATCTTAGGTTCTCCCCCCATCCATTTGCTTTTATCTTAAATATTTAGAATTTATATATTCAGAGCAATATTTTTCTAAAAATTAAATTCATGTTTGTGTAATAAGCTGTCATTTCCAACACTTTAGCAATAACTCCAGAACAGTTATCCATGTGGTGATAATACCTCACTAATTTCAGACCTTATACCTGAATCTATCAAGGCAGAGTAAATACCTTTTGAAATTACACTACTATTTTTTCCAAGATACACAATGAAGAGGAAACAGGATTCAATGGAGCTTGGAAATGCCACCAGAGTAAAAGTAATTTATATTTCTGGGACATACCCAGTCCCAAGACCTGAGCTTTGTCTTATTTCTTTTTTTATTTTTATGTACCTGACAACTCTGCTGGGAGACCTCCTCATTATGATCATGGTGATCTGTGAGTCTTGCCTTCACACCCCCATGTACTTCTGCCTCTGCAATCTAGCCATCCTTGACATTTGCTTCTCCTCCATCACTGCTCCTAAGGTCTTGGTGGACCTTCTGTCAAAGATAAAGACCATATCCTATACCAGCTGCATGACGCAATTGTTTTTCTTCCACCTCTTTGTTGGGGCTGACATTTTTTCCCTCTCTGTGATGGCATTTGATTGTTATATAGCCATCTCCAAGCCCCTGCACTACATGACCATCATGAGTAGGGGGCAATGCACTGGAATAGGTGAAACAGAAGGTGAAATGTCAGTTGACAAAACAGCAGTAGGCAGCTGTCAGATGTCAACTGCAGAAAGGAGAAGCAAATATGTTTACACGCAGTGGAGGCAAAGCATGCAAAATATTAAACCTGGAAGCAGCTAGCTTTTGGGGAGAATAATATATTTAAGATCTTGGATATAATATAGTTGAAAAAGCTTACTATGATCCCTTTTTATGCTACCTTTAATCTTTTTGGACTAAGGTGAATATGTAGATAGATAAGTAAACTCTCTTTCATCTATTTAAAAAAAACACACACACACATTACAATAGATTTTCTTGTCATTTATACAAGTTACAGAGTCACTCCCGAAAATGATAAGTCTCATATCAAAAGAACATAACAAGGCAAAGATAAGATTAATCCCTTGCATTGAGAGTAGCAATAAGGGATCACATCAAGAAATCAGGCCCAGTGAGATGGGACAGAGGCCCCAACAAGAGTTAGCCAAAGGAGAGTGAATGCTGAAGACAAGCTTCACTTCTGTCCCTCAGTGGACCTGGCCTGGACCTATAAGCATTCATAACTAACTGGCTTAATTGTTTGCTATTTCTGTCCCCCTGAACAAGCAATTCTAACTTTTTGCAATATTAACCCATGTCCTCAAGTATGAAAATTCATATAATTCACACATGCCAACTCACCCATCATGGGCCCCTGCTAACTTTGCTTGGGTAGCTCTGATCTCAAGAGTCTAGGCTTTTCTTTATGAAATTGCCAATGAAAAATATACACCACAAACCACTTTAGAACTCTTTTCATGCAAACATGTCTTTTCCTTTCCTTCCTATCTCTGGTGGCTCACTCAAATTAGGTTTTTATCACTATGTCAGAGTTGAATAACACCAATGATCTGTGGTGTCTGAATCACTGTATCTCAGAACCATAATCCAAAGGGGGTAAGAACTCATCATTGTCCGTTGCCTCATCATTGTTCCTAATACTTCTCAAACCATATCTCAACACACAACATAATCTGATTCAACAACTCAGGGGAAGTAGAAAATAATTGCATCTGACTACTCATACATATATCATTTATCTGGATAATACAAAATCATGTTGTGCTGCATTTTCCTGTTGAAATCAATTTTATTATATTTTAAGCTGGGCTGCTAGGAGCCACAGAAAAGTCAATTGACTCTGGGCACACATATGGCTTTTTAATTACCCATTCCAATATATGGCCCCTGAATCAAATATTTTAATTATAAACATCTCTGGGTACCCATGAATGCACCAAAACATAAAATAATAATGAACTTGGTGAATATCAAGAGCTGTACCACGCTGCTTTCCTAGATTCTGAGTGAGCTGTAGGTCTCAGAGACTTGGATTAAAATAATTACATACAAGTAATGCACATATTGCTTTAAACAGAAACTGCAAATATCAATCAACAGAGCAGTCACCACAAAGCTTAGGTTTGTCCTTTGCTACCCTTTTATTTAAGATGCTTTTCCCAACCAGGAGCCCAGCCAAGAACCACAGTGGCTTTGGTTGGGAAGAAGACTGCACTGTTCTTGGTGTGGTTTAACACAACACTTTCTGAGCCAAGAAGGAAAACACCTTATCTCATCTGCTGCCTCTCCAGGAAAGCACGTATCCTGAATGTGTGCTGGTGTCTCTGTATGTACATGTGAAATGGGGTGGAAGAGAAATGACAGTGAGAAAGAGAGAGGAGGAGGACTTTTTAATGACTTCCAAAGGAACTCAACGGAATTGGCCACCCAGCTTCCTCATTCACACCCAACAATAATCCCTTTGGTAAGTCTTATACTGGGCTTGTGGATGAGGAACTGATACAGGTGGTCAAGACAATACGAGGCAGAGTGGTAGAGTCATGAAGATGTGGTTCCCTGAGGTTGTCTTTTCCCATCTGAAGGAAGACAAGAAAAAAATCAATAGCCTTGAGGTAGGCTTTGCATCCAAGCATAGATTGTGCCAGAACCTACTACTTATAAGATTTGTTTGATGCATCATAAGATCAATTTCTCACATGGGGAGTGAAGACTTTAGAAAGGAACATTTACCTGTTAGTGGGTGTGAATTTCTGAAACTGAAAATCTGTTATTGTTGATTTCTTGAAATGCTGCACATTTATAAAATGCTCTTTTGGAGATAAAACTCTTAATCAACCAAAGTGGCATTTTTCTGCTATTAGCAAGAGGGTAAGTGTGGCTTAAAAACGTTGTATAGGAATAATATCAGTTGGCTCTAGGGGATGAAGAGACATTTTACCCTGCAGGATATTGAGGTTCAAAGTATTTTGAAGGTAGTGGAGAAGTTGCTGATATCTCCAGCTCTCAGGAGGATAATTGTCTTGGAAAAACAACATTTACTGACAAAGGTTACTGAGTTCAACTTTGCTTCTTGGCTGGGAGTGGAGGGTTGGGGACTTTGAGAAACATCTCTTAATTTTTAGCTTATAGATGCCCTTATGTATTACTAAAATTTACTAAATATTATCGATGCTCCTAAACCTATAGAGATCCAATCAAGTGTAGGAGCATTCAATAATGGGAAGGAGAAATCTGTGATATGAGGAGCATCTAAAAAAATATGACAATTCAGAGAATGGGGCAATGGGATGGTGCAGTCTAGGGTATCTCAGTTTGGGGGCTCTGTCCAGGATGTTTGATATTTTCATTTCCAAAGGATGGTCCTCAATGGAGTGATTTCTAAGAAATCCTTGTGATCCTGATTTTCACCATATACAGACACATGAAATAGTATTTCTTTCTTTATTACCCCATCCCTCCCTATAATGTTCATGTTTTTAATGCAATGCAGATAATACTATATTTTCAAAGTATCTTTCCCCCTCTTTGTAAAAGAGAACATCCATAGGAACTTACCAGATCCATTATTTTAAAGGGGAGTTCATATTTGAGGTTATGCTATTCAAAACTCATTTCTGCACTTTGCCATTGGAGGTATATGTTGTTGATTCAGGTACTTGGTGAAGCTACCTCTGAAGACTGCAAAAACTGCTTTCTCAATCTTTCTGATTTTTTTGAAGTCATCTCTAACATCCTGTCATGCTAAGTCACTCAACCATGCCTCTCATTTGCCATGTGCATGCTTCTAACACCACCATCTTGAATCCACATATCATTTTTGCTTGATTTGCAAAGGATGTTCCTGATCACTGTCCTTTCAACATTTTCTGGGAAAGAGGTCAATACTGAGAAGAAGTATAGTTGCAGTGGTTAAGAGTGCTAGTCTTTGGGGTAAGACATCTTGCTTTGAGAGAAGGCTTTACCAGCCATGACAGCTGAATCTTTCATTTCCTCAGTTTTCTCAGCTATAAAATCAAGATAATATCTATCTCACAAGGATATTATAGATCTTGAAAGAGAAATATAGCACACACTGTATAGCATGTTCAATAAATGTTAGCTGTAAGCAAGCAAAAAATAAACAAAGCACAGCTCCATTATTCTGGCCACATTTCTGTAATGCCAAGACCTTGAAAGTTGCATGGAACCCCTGGAGTCTGATATTCAAATGAGTAGATTTCATATTAGGAATTATAGTTCATTTTCTTTCTTTAAAGGTTTATGGCATAAATAGCTATGGTCATAACTAAATACAAAAATTTACTTTCTTCATAGAGGGGTATGTACATACAATACTCCAATTTTTTGAACTTATGCCTTAGCTCAAATTTCTAAGCAAAAAGGAAAAATATTCCCAGAGGAGAGATGGCATTTTCCACTTGCACAGAGCTACTGGGAAAAGGACTTTGAACCACGGGGGCGCTAGCCAGACCATCCACTCTCAGACAGTCCCGAGAGATGGTCCAGTATGTAAGAATGCACTTTGGGCTGGCCAGACTGGGAAGCCACTGGTAATATCAGATTCCCTGGCTGCTGTCAGTTTCCAAAGTAGACATATAATCGCACCCACTCCTTGGAAGCATCCTGTGTGTGAAGCAGGCCTTATTATCATAATAGTGTAGATAAATTATAATGGCACATGGTTAGAATTGACTCTATGCTCTGTTCCCTGTTCACATCAGAAAAGTTTTCCATGAATTTGGTACAATGATTGAGTAACTTGCCCAAGAGCTCACAAGCTAAGAAATGGTAACTTGCCCAAGAGCTCACAAGCTAAGAAATGGTAGAACCCAAATTGCATAAATCTTCCAGACAATTCATGTATATTTGTCCAAAATGCAAAGGTGGTAAGTGATATTGTTTATCAGAGTTCCCGGGCAGCAGAGGTTTACAAAAATTAAGCAACCACGTGGAAGTCCCTGCAGTTTTTCACGTAGATTCCCATGATCATATTCCTTCTCACCTTTCCTTCTGCTTACTCCATAAGCTGCAATTCTCTTATTGTCTTAACTGTAATCCTTTTATGTGATTTTCTCCCAAAAGACCATCTGGATGCCATCAAAATGGTAAATGGAAAAAGGATTAAAAAAATAAGGTGGGGAGAGAAAATAGAAAAAAGAAAAGAACAAAGAAAGAGAGGAAAGAGGGAGAGGCCAGGGATACAGGAAATTCTTAGGCCTGTCACAGTGGTGTCCTCAGTGTGTATCTGATTCTGTTTACGTAAAGAACAAAAACACAAAAAACTGAAGGAAGAATGAAGGAGTCTTCTAGGTGATGGTAATGTTCTCTTTCTTGATCTGGGCTCTTATTACAAATGTACATTCATCAGTATGTGTGAAAAATCTTTGAGTTTCTATTGACTTATCATTCCAGTATCCAAAAGAAAGATCCTAAAGGGGACTGTTGTGTTAATTTAAATGTGCTTCTTCATTCCAGATTAACCAAAGACTACTTTGGGGATGATTTTTCCACTTTCTAGCCATGGTCTGAATAGTGAGGAATTCTCACATCAGCGATTCTGGAGACCTGACATCCTCTGTGATCATTATTTTGAACATTTCACCCAGTACTGTTGACATAAACACAGAAGAGGAGGAGACTGAACTGAATCTGAACTAATGTCAATGGAATGGGAAACTGGACCCTTTATCATGATATTCTGTGAGAATGAAAAGGAGAGTGCTGACTGGGGAAACATGGTCTTGTAAGGATTTTTCTAGGATTAGATGAACATAGTGGAAAGAAACTAGAGAAACCAAAACAAGAACCAGAGAGAAAGAACTGCATGTGGACAGCAGGGCAATCTGCATAACTAAAGAGTTTGGGAGGTCCTAAAGTTCATAGATGAGAGGAAATTCCAACAATAACCCTCAGATTGCAGCTGGTGAAAGTAACCTCTTATGAAAGCAGGTGGTCAATTAAATTTTGCTTTAAGTTAAACTCATCTTTAGACATGAGGAAAATATCTCATAAAGTAGCCACTACATTTGTTTATTATTTCAACTTTTTATTGAGGTATAATATGAATAACAAGAAAATGCACATTAGTGTTCAGCTCAAAGAATGTTTACAGAAACTGAATGAACCTTTAAACAAACATCAAGATCAATGAAGAGAACATTACGAGCACCCCAGAAGCCTCCCTCATGCTCCCTTCAATTTTTTGTTTTTTATATGAACAAAATCAGACAGTATGTGCTCTTCTACGCCTTGTTTATTTCACTCACCATTGTCTATGAAAGTAATTTATAACATCACATGTAATTGTTGATCCTTCTCGTTTCTGTTTAGTATTTCATTGTGGGAATTTAACCTTTTCTACTGTGATGGACATTTGTGTCATTTTCCAATTTGAGACCATTACAAACAGTGTGCTTTGAATATTCTGTCTTTTGGTGGACATATGCATGTTTTTTCTGTGAGTGGAACAGATTGCTATCTGTATCTACTTAAGCAGATTTAACCAAACAGTGAAGTTTTTTTAACAATTCTACACACTCACCAAGAGTGTGTAAGAGTTTCATTTGCTCCACATCCTCACCATCACTTGGAATTTTTCATCTCCTGCAATGTAGCCATTCTCATGTACCTATAGAGGTTCCATGCTATAATTTTAATTTGCATTTCCCTGAAGAAGTAGAATTGGCATTTGGACAATTCTTTTGTGCAGTATTGGTTCATGCCTTTTGCCATTATTTTGCTGAGTCATCTGTCTTTTTTACTGATTTGTATAAGCTCTCTATATGTTTTGGATGTAATATGTATCACAGATACATATATTATAAATATCTTCTCCCACTTGTGGGTTACCTCTTAATTCTCCTCATCATGGTTACCTCATCATGGTTACAGCTGTCTGTGAGTCTTAGCTTCACACTCCCATGTACTTCCTGCTCCATAATCTATCTGTTCTTGACATCTGCTTTTCCTGCATCACAGCTCCTAAGGTCCTGGTTGATCTTCTATCAAAGAGAAAGACAATCTCCTTCCATGGCTGTGTCGCTCAGATGTTCTTCTTCCACCTTCTGGGTGGAGCAGATGTTCTTTCTCTCTCTGTCACGGCATTTGATCATTACTTGTTCATTTCAAAACCCCTCCACTATATGACCATCATGAATAAAGGACGATGCCCTAACCTGGTAGTGGCCTCATGGGTGGGGGGTTTGTCCACTCCATTGTGCAGATTTCCCTTTTGCTGCCCCTCCCCTTCTGTGGCCCCAATGTTCTTGACACTTTCTACTGTGATGTCCCCCAGATCCTCAAACTTGCCTGCACTGACACCATAACTCTGGAGCTCCTGATGATTTCTAATAATGGATTACTCAGTTGGTTTGTGTTCTTCTTTCTCCTCATCTCTTACACAGTCATCTTGAGGATGTTGAGATCTCATGCTGGTGAGGGTAGGAAGAAAGCCATCTCCACCTGCACCTCCCACATCACAGTGGTGACCCTGCATTTTGTGCCCTGCATCTATGTCTAGGCCAGGCCCTTCACTGCCCTCCCCACAGATGAGGCCATGTCTGTCACCTTCACTGTCATCTCACCTCTGTTCAACCCCTTGATCTACACCCTGAGGAATCAGGAAATTAAGTCAGCCATGAGGAAACTAAAGAAATGATTAGGGCATTCTGAAAGGATTTAAATTTGTAATGAGTGGGATGGCACCAAAATTTAAAGACACACTTCAATTTTGTTTCCTCAAAATAAGAAAAAATCACCTTAAGACCAAAAACAAAGGAGCATCTATGGCTACTGGGAGTCCTAAAAGAGATTGGTCCTACAGAATGTACTGGGGACCATGTGGGTGATACTGCTTTCAGGTGAGGCTCATTTATGTATTCCACTACTTACTATCAATTATTTATTCCACAAATATTTGTGGAGCACATACTATATGCTAGGCTTCAGATTGCTGCAAAAATTAAATACACATACTGTCCTAGAGGCATTTGTTCAATGCTTTCATAAATGCTTTAATAAATATGTGAAGAAAGTGCTGGGGAAACATTGTAGGCACCTTACCTGGGAACTTCAAAAGACATTTGACAGTGAGTAGACCTTTTCAAGGGGAAAAAGACAGAGAAAGCCATTCTAAGTAAAGAAAACAGTATAGCAGAGGAAGAAAATGGTGTGTGGTATGCCACATTTGTGCAGCAATGAGTTCAGTTTAGACACCAAGTAGTTCATTCATGGGGTGAATACCAGCAGTTAATATTTAAAAAGAAAGTTGAGAAACAAGGACTGCGTTTGTACCCTCTGAGCAATTCAAACTGAAGAGAAAGCATCAATTTTAATTGCATTTGGAGAGAAAACAACCCCAAATCACTTTAAGACCATAGAGGAGAAGGAGCCAGTGCTGTAAGTGGGAGTATTCATAAAGAATTTACACTAATGGGGAGCAGCCAGGTTCAGTTCACCTGAATTTTGGAAAAGTTTGAGCAGAGTCAGATGCTAAGCATGCCCATGGAAATCATCTGATTCCTGGTTATATAGCAGGGTTATCCTAATCACAGCCCTGCCAGCCCCAAGTTTCTCATTGTTTCTGCATATAGGGAACTCACCACTCCTTTATACTTTCCACTAAATCCACTGGAAGGTAGAGAAATGGTAGTGAAAACCATGAAAGTTAAATCAGTGAATATGAGAATTTGCTAGTCTGTGCAGTGAAAGGAATGGAAATGACTCTAGGAGAAGGTTTATCTAGCAGTCAAGCTGATATTTTGTTGGGATCAATGAACTTTACTGTACTACACCTCTCATTATCACAAAGTTCAAGACACAGCAGCTGGTATTTTGTCTTAATCCAATTAGGCCAACCACTGTAACAAAAACTTCCAAAATCTCAATAACCACAATAAAAGTTTATTTCCTGCACATGTCACAGGTAAGTAGTGGTCTGTAGAAAGAAGAAATTGTTCCATGCAGTTGCTCAGATGCAGGTCCTTTCCATCTTGGGCTCCATCTTTCTGTATATCCTCACCATCCTCTCTGCTTACCCAGGGAAAGGAGAAAGGGAGAGAGGATGGAGGATTCTATGGTGGATGTGGTCTTTATGGGCCATGCCTGGAAGTGGTGTGTGTCACTTTTGACCACAATCCATCAACCAGAAATTGGTCACATGGCCCCACCTAACCACAAGGGATTCTGGAGAACGTAATCTAGCTGTGTCCCTAGAAAGAAGAGGATAACATGAAGAATGGTGAACTCTAGTAATCTCTTCTACAACTTGTATGACTCTGCTAAGAAATCACAGTTGGGTTAGATTACAGGGGCTAAAATATTGTTTCTAAAAGGATTCTCTTAATACATAGAAACATTTGCTTGAAGGTCTACTAGATCTTTAGACTGACAAAGAACCAATGAAAGAGGAGAACCTAAGATGGCAACTAGGTGAGACACGGCAAAAAAAAAACACCTCCATGAAAAATACGAGATAAAAACCAGAAAGTGACTCAGAACACCAGTTCCCATATAGCACCAGCCAGACAAGGTCTGCTAAATCTATAGGGACTGCACATTTTGCAAAACCAGGAGTCTCCATTCTGAAACGTGTGAGTGAGTCTGCTGAAAGTCCCTCGGCCCCTCTGCAGTGTGGGGAAATGGTGGTTTGGCTTTTGGAGATGAACTAGTTCTTTAAAAAAAAAAAAAAAGTCCAGGAGCAGCTGCAGATACGATGGGGAGAGCCACGCAGTGAAGCACAGTTGGAGCAGTCTGGACTAATGCCTTGGTGTCTGGGGTGGAGGATACCCCTTCCCACACCCACTGTTGATTGTCTCTCCTCCAGGGGAGCAAAGGGGAGATGCACAACTTGCAGCCATCTCCCCAGTGGGTGGGGCTATTCCTGCCCAGGGCCAGACCCACAGCCCAGAGCCGTGCCAAGAAACCCAGTGTGATGGGGAGTCTTTCCCACAGCACCACACACATGCCACAATATCAGAAGTGGACAGGGGCCTTTAATACACCCATGGCTCATTGTCCCAGAGCTGGGAGGGCAGAGCTGTGCCAAAAGGGGGAAGTTAATTCATTCCATTCAACCATCTTTGAAGCAGGGTGGGAACGCCCCTGCACGGCCTGGCATCCTAGGGCTTCCCTGGAGGCCAGCGCATACTTGTGACATGGTCCAGCCCTCCCTCAGCAGAAGTCCTGGAAGAGCACAGCACGGAAGGGGGAACCACTCAGAAATCCCAGGGAACTTGCGCCAATACCAAGGATTTCTGGATCAGCGGCAGAGACAATCTGTGGCAAGACTGAAATGAAGGGTTAGACTCTTGCAACAGCCTTAAATCTCTGGGAACACCTGGGAGGTTTGATTATTAAAGCTGCTCTCCCTCCCTAACCACTCACACACATACCCCTCATTCAGGGTGGACAGCACCAACAACACACCAAAATTTAGTGCACCAATTGAACCCCACAAGAATCAGATCCCCACACACCACAAAGACAAAGTTGGGGAGAACTGATTTGAGGGGAATAGGTGACTCACAGATGCCATGTGCTGGTTAGAGGAAGTGTACACCACCAAGCTGCAGTTCTGACAAATTAGAGATCAAGTAAAGCAAATGTTAAGAGGCCAAAAACAACAGAAAATCTTAAAGCATATGATAAAACCAGATGATATGGAGAACCCAAATCCAAACACCCAAATCCAAAGATCAGAAGGCACACAGTACTTGGCACAATTAATCAAAGGACTACAAACAGGCAATGAGAGCATGGTACAGGATATAAAGGACATGAAGAAGAACATGTCACAGGATATAAAGGACATAAAGAAGATCCTAGAAAAGCATAAAGAAGAAATTGCAAGAGCAAATAAAAAAAATAGAAGAGCTTATGGAAAATAAAGAAACTGTAAGCCAAATAAAAAAGACTCTGGATACTCATAATACAAGATTAGAGGAAGTTGAACAACAACTCAGTCTCCTCAAGGACCACAGAACAGAAAATGAAAGAACGAAAGAAAGAATGGGGAAAAAATTGAAAAAATCAAAATGGATCTTAGGGATATGATAGATAAAATAAAACATCCAAATTTAAAGCTTATTGGTGTCCCAGAAGGGGAAGAGAAGATAAAGGTCTAGAAAGAGTATTCAAAGAAATTGTTGGGGAAAATTTCCCAAACCTTCTACACAATATAAACACACAAAGCAAAAATGCCCAGTGAACTCCAAATAGAATAAATCCAAATAAGCCCACTCCATGACATATTCTGATCAGACTGTGAAATACTGAAGAGGAGCAAGTTCTGAAAGCAGCAAGAGAAAAGCAATTCACCACATACAAAGGAAACAACATAAGACTAAGTAGTGACTATTCAGTGGCCACCATGGAGGTGAGAAGGCAGTGGCATGACATATTTAAAACTCTGAGAGAAAAAAATTTCCAACCAAGAATACTTTATCCAGCAACTCTCCTTCAAATTTGAGGGAGAGCTTAAATGTGTCACAGACAAACAAATGCTGAGAGATTTTGCTAATAAAAGACCTGCCCTACTTCAGATACTAAAGGGAGCCCTACCAACAGAGAAACAAAGAAAGGAGAGAAAGATATAGAGAATTTTATCAGACATATATAGAATATTACATCCCAGGTCACTGGGACACACATTCTTTTCTAGTGATCACAGATCTTTCTCCAGAATGGACCGTATGCTGGGACATAAAAACAAGCCTCAATAAATTTAAAAAAAAAAGTGAATTTGTTCAAAGCACATTCTCTGATCACAATGGAATACAAATAGAAGTCAATTACCATCAGAGGCTTGGAGAATTCACAAACACCTGGAGGGTAAAAATGAGGGGGAGATGAAAACATTCCTGGATAATCAAAAGCTGAGGGACTTCATCACAAGTAGATCAGTCCTATAAGAAATGCTAAAGGAAGTTGAGTAGGTGAAAGGAAGGGACACTAAACAATTGACTGAAACTACATGAAGAAATAAAGATTTCCAGTAAACATAAATACCAATACTACTGTACTTTTGATTTGTAACTCCACTATTTACTTACTACAGGATCTAAAATACATAAACTGTAATGATAAATCAGTGGTTTTGGAATCAATGTAAAATATGTAAGTTTTGACAAGAACTACATAAAGGTGGGGGAATTATGGGGTATAGGAACATAGTTTATGTGTTATATTGAAGTTAAGTTGATATCAAAGAAAAACAAAATTGTTATAGATTAAAGATGTTAAATTTAAACCCTATGGTAAACACAAAGAAAGTATCAGAGAATATGATCAGAGAGATGAAAAGTAGAGTATGGTTTATGAGAAGTGGGGGAAGGGGTAATGGGGAGTTAAGAAAGGAGTGTAGGGTTTCTGTTTGGGCTGAAGTGAAAGTTCTAGAAATGGATGGTGGGAAGGTGATAGCATTGCAACATTCTAAATGTGATTAATCCCACTAATGGAATGCTAGGGAGGAGGTAGAATGGGAAGATTTAGGCTGTATATATGGTTCCACAATTGAAAAAAAAAAAGACCGTTGAAAGAGATGACAATCAAATGCCAAGGGTAGTACTGGATGGGATATGAGGATGGAGGATAGGAGGCTCAAAGGGACACAGATGGGACATAAGAAAAAAAAAAGGAAATATAGAATGTAAGCTTTGTATCAATGTTGAATTTCTTGAACTCCTTAGCTGCACTTAATGGGATTGCATAAAAGAATGTTCTTGTCCATGGGAAAGGTATATGTGAATTATGTTGTTTGTTCAAAGATATGTGCAGCTTGCTCTCATATGTTCAGAGGACAGAGCAATAGATGATGGATGATAGATAGGGAGGGAGGAAGGGAGGGAGAGGGGGAGGGAAAGAAAGAAATGGTGGTGTGACAAGATGTTAAAGGTGGTGGATCGGGGTATCAGGGGAGGGGGTCAGGGTATGCTGGAATTCTATGTTTGGGGTTTGTAGTGTTTTTGCAACTGTTCCTGTAAGTTTGAATTTATTTCAAAATAAAGTTTGTTAAATTATAAAAAAAGAACCAATGAAGGAAATGAAGGAGATATGGGGAAAGGAAATTTAATTTAAAGGAGAGGGAAGGTTGTCAAGGTAAACCTGGGGATTAGGATGACAGCAGACAAGGAGGTCACATCCCAAAACATAGAACAATGGAGTAGAGTATCCAGAACAGGTTGGCCAAGAAAGTAACCTTCATAGAAGACAGTCCTCACTCCTCCCTGTGCTTGCCATAGACTAGTCCTAAACAAAAGGTTTGTTAATGCTGAAGCTCTTGTAAAAAATATATCTTCTTTTTGATTCCTGTTTCTAGTATTCTATTCTATTCCCACCACTTAAAATTGCTCTGAATTATTTCCCAATATTAGCCATATTATATATTAGAAGTATTTCCCCAAGCATTAAAATTCAAATTAAGACGTAAATTTTTCTTCGTCTGGACCTAATGCAGCTGCTGAATCAGCATTTACTACTTGTTTCCATATTTGCTCTGGCATCTTTGTTCTTCAAACCCTCCACACCTTTTGCAGTGGTACCTTTCTTTTCCTACCTCATTGTTGGCTCTCCCTCAAGCAGGGTGTTTACAACTCAGACAGAATTTTAAATCACCAAAGATATGCATAATCAGAGTGTATGTTCCCAAGTGTAGGACCCAAAATGATGATAACCCAGAAAAAACTGTCTCATTTCCAGGAAGCTGCCCTGGACTATTTACACATGCAAAACAACCTGATCACACCCAGTGAGGGAAAGCAATTGAATTCAGGAGAGCAGTCATTAAATTTACTTCTCTTTTAACATGACATCAAATAATTGCTTGTGTTCTTTTTCTATTTTTTTCTTAAAATAGAGGCATTTTCTCAGGGAAATATTAGAAACTAAACTGATTCTAACTTAATCTACACAGATCACATAATGCTTGGTCCCACCATCTGTGATTTTTTGCTATTTAAGGAAGGGTGGTTTTAAATTTCTACAATATTTTTCATAAGCAAATAAATGCATCTACATAAAAAAACTTTTTGGTTTTGCAGTGATCCTGCCATTCTCAACTCTGAGAGCTTTGAGAAATTCAAAGAAGTTCAGGTTGTTTCACCTTAATTTCTAAGAAGCTAGTGTAAAAGATACCATGAGAACCACATTTAAGCATCCATGAAATTTCTAGAACAAAGCACTTCCTGGGTGGATATGAAGAGTCTTGTTGTTGTTGTTCCACTGTTTGTCTTTCAAATCTGAAATAGAATGTTGTCACCATAGTTCTTATTCAAAAAACATTATATTATTTGAGTATAGTGTACTAGTTATCAATTGCTGCATAACAAATTACTCCAAAACTTGGGAGCTTAAAGAACACATTTGTATTATCTCATAGTTTCTGTGGGTCAGGAATATGGGCACAACTTACCAAGTCTTTTGCTTCAGGGAATCTCACAAGGCTACAGTTGAGATGTCAGCACTGCAGTCTCATCCAAAGGCTCAAATGGGGAAGGATGTGCTTCAAAGTTAAATCACAAGATCGTTGCCTGGATTCAGTTCCACACAAGCTATTATACACAGAATCTCAGTTCCTTACTGGCTTTCTGCCCAGCTGTGGGCTGGAGGCTGCACACAGTTCCTTGTCAGATGGCCCCTCCAACATGGCATCTTACTTCATCTAGTGTGAGCAAGCAAGAGAGCAAAAGAGAGTATGCCAGCAAGATGGAAGTCACAGTCTTTTTTTAACTTTATTAATCAAAAAATTAAAAAACAACAAAAAACACAACATTTCAAACAAAACAAAACAAAGGATTAAGAAAATCAAATAACCTAAAATAACTACATTGTTTCCAACATGTTTCTACCATACCCCAAGAAAATTAACAAACCATAATCCAACAAAGTCATAAGGAAAACCAAATAATCTAAAATAACTACATTGAAGCTAATTTTTTAAAATGCAATAGCTTTTTTTTTTTTTTAAGTGGGTCATTTTTATTTTTTAATGCATTTTTTATTGTGAACTTTAACATATATACATAACAGTGATAACTTTTAAAGTATGATTTAACAAGTAGTTAGCAAATTTCCAAGAATATTATGGGTTACAGTTCCACAGTTTCAGTTATTTCCATTATTGTAAAATATAACATATACAGAAAGGTGTTAACTTTCAATGTACAACTCAATAAGCAGTTATATAGGTAATTTCAAAAATTGTTAAGGGTTACAGTTTCACAGTTTCAGTTTTATCCTTATTATGAAATATACAGTATATACAGAAAGGTGAAGACTTTCAAAGCACAATCAACAAATAGCTACAGAGCAAACTTCAAAGATGCTATAAGTTATAGTTCCACCATGTCATTAATTTCCTTCTAGCTATTCTAATACCCTAGCCTCTCTCTCTCTATATATATATATACATATACACTTATATTCATATTTATGTTAAGTTTCAGTATTCATACACCTTAGTTAAAGCCTATCTTGTTTGTTGCTACCCTTTCCTCTCACTTAATCTCTTTCTCCATCTTCAGGTGTGTCTAGGCAGTGACCACCCTGACTTGTTCACATTGAAAGGGGGTGTTAGTTTGATAGGCCAAGCCTTCGATCTTGGGGCTTGCCCTTACAAAGATTGATAATGCAAAGGAGAGGCTAATCCTACTCATAAATGTGCCTAGGAGTCACCCCCAGAGGGTCTCTTTTGTTGCTCAGTTGTGGCCTCTCTCTAAGCCAACCCAGCAGGTATTCACCGGTCTCCCTCCCTATGTGGGACACGACTCCCAGGGGTATAAATCTCCCTGACAATATGGAACATTACTCCCAAGAATGAGTCTGGACCCTGCATCGTGTGATTGACAAAGCCTTTTGGACCAAAACGGGAGGAGAATTGAAACAAAATAAAGTTTCAATGGCTAAGAGATTTCAAACGGAGCTGAGAGGTCATTCTAGAGGTAACTTTTATGCGTTACATAAATACCCCTCTTTAATTTTTAGTTTATTAGAATAGTTAGAAGGAAATACCTGAAATTGTTGAATTGCAATGCAGTATCCTTGATTCTTGAAGGTGATCATATATCTATATAGCTTATACAGTGTGACCATGTGATTGTGATAACCTGACGGCTCACGCTTCTTTTACCGAGTGTATGGACACATAAGTAGAAAAAATGTGGAAAAAAAGTAAATGAGTAATAGGGAGGAGGGGGATAATGAGATGTTTTGAGTGTTCTTTTTACTTTTATTCTTATTCTTATTTTTAGTTTTTGGAGTAATGAAAATGTTCAAAAATTGACTATGGTGATGAATGCACAACAGTATGATGATACTGTGAACAAATGTTTTACATTTTGGATGACTATATGGTATGTGAATAGATTCCAATTAAAAAAATGAGGGATAAAAGAGGGGTATGCGATGCTTTGAATATTCTCTTTTACTTTTATTTTCTTATTTTCATTTTTATTTTTTGGAGTGAAAAAATGTTCAAAAATTGTGGTGTTGAATGCACAACTATATGATGAAACCATGAACAATTCTAGACCTTAGATGATTATATGTTATGTGAACAGATTTCAACAAAATTACATTAAAAAAAAAAAAACAAAAAAAAGTGGGGCACCAAATAAATGAGAAAAGTTCTTTACTGAAAAAAAAAAAGGGGGGGTGTTGATAGCATGGGGAAGGGGACTGTATCTGATTATTGTTTTTAAAGAGGCTATTGCCCCTGGGTTTTAAGACTTGTCTGGCATAGGAACGCCCTGGTGGATTTAAGTTTCTGAGAGATAAAACTTAGTGAGTGAATCTTTTATAGACTCTAAGGTAGGGACCTAGGTATTTCAGGACTCCTTTTGGTAAGGGCATGGATACTGTGGCCTCAGGACCATTTTTAAATCACTTTGATTTCAGCTGGATTAAAACATGGGACCTGAGCTTAGAAGCATATTCAAAGAGACATTTGGGCATTTTATTACTCACAGTACTCATTATAGTCTCTCTGGTGCACTGTTTTCTCTCCAGAGTATAAATGGCAGTATGCAGCTGCCTGTGAACCAGCAAATGTTTCCTTTATGCCTGGACTCTGGAGAAAGGCTGCTGACATCCAGTACACCACTGTCACATGGGAAGCACATGGCAATGTCTGCTGGTCCTTCTCCCCTGGGTTCTGGTTTCAAGGCTCTCTCAGCTCCTCTGGGGACATTTTCTGTCTAAGCTCTCTCCAAACTTCTCAGTGTTTCTCTCCGAGCATTCTGGTCTTTTTCTTTTACCCTCATAAAGATTCTGGTATCCGCGGGCGGGTGCTGCCAGCTTACTTTGTCCGTGAAGAGCCGTGTGGGTTCACCGCGCCTCTGGGAAGCCCTCCGCGCCCCAAGCCGGATCAGCGACCCTCTCCTACTAGCCGAGGGGTGTCGGGGGAACAGGGGACTCAAGGGAGCCACGGTCACCGCCACCATCTTCCGTCCACCCCGTAAGCCCCAGGATGCTCGCAATAGCTTTTTTTAACTTTAAAAAAATTTAAAAACACACACACACAATTCAAACAAAGCAAAACAAAGGAATAAGAAAAACAAATAAAATAACTACTTTGCTTCCACCATGTTCCTACCATACCCAAGAAAATTTGCGAACCATAATTATTCCTGAGCATTCCCATAACATTGAGATTACCCTCGATAGCTTATCTGTTCTTATTATATTATCATTTCCCCTTCACCAGTTGCTGTCTATCTTTAGGTCCCCTGTATTCTACCATATACAATATTTATTTTACATTTTTCACAGAGTTCACATTAATGGTAACATACAATATCTCTCTTTTGTGTCTGGCTTATTTCACTCAGCATTATGTCTTCAAGTTTCATCCACATTGTCATATGTTTCATGGCCTCATTCCTTCTTACTGCCACATAGTATCCCATTGTGTCACAGTCTTTTGTAGCTTAATCTTGGAAATTGACATCCCATCACTTTTGCTATTCTGTTAATCAGAAGAAAGTCAGTGTATGGTAAATATAGTATATCCTGCCTGACTAAGGATTAACTTCACCCCTGTCCATCTCCTCAGACATCCTCTCCTATTATACTCTGGAAGTATGCCAAGCCTTAGCTGCCATAATCTTGAGAGCACCCTGCCATAAGTGCATCTTCTTTTCAGTAAACAGCACATACCAAGACTTGCACACAACCCCTGGCACTTAACCACCATTGTTCCTCAATCATGTATAATCTATAGAGTGGTTGCCATAGGTGAGGACATATGCAAGCAAACTTTTTGCTACCTCACTGTCCATTGCAAAGTAGCTGCAGATCTCTGCAAGTTCCCCTAATAAATGCTTTTGGATTCATCATCAAGGTATTTAGTGCTCTTTCTTAGGGATCTCATCTGGTCTCTGTAGGCCAGTGTGGGGCAGTCCCAGCTAGGTCAGCCCCTATTTCTTCTTTCAGGGCAAATCCTGCTGCTGGTTCAGTAGGACACAATGGTCACTCTGTCCAACAGACATACAAGGAGAAAGGATCACAGAAAGGCATGAATACTAAGAAGTGAAGATCACTGGAATCCATTTCTGAAGTGCCTATCCAAAGTATTTAATCTGAAAACAGCATTATATAAGTACTGGCAAGAGTACAGAGTCATTTAAGCCATGGTAGATTATTCTTGTTGAGAGTTTTTACCTAAATTTTAAAAAAACTGTGGGTTGGTTTGAATCTATTATGTACCCCACAAAAACAATGTTCTTTTAATCCAATCTTGTGGATGCAGGCTTATTGTGGGTCAGATCTTTTGATTCAGTTGTTTTCATGGAGATGTATCCACTCAACTGTGGGTGGGAATTTTTAATTATATTTTTCCATGGAGATGTGGCCCTGCCCATTCGAGGTGGGTCTTGATTGGTTTACTGGTGTCCTCTATGAAAGGATAAAAGGCAGAGATATTTTGAAGAGAGTTCAAAGTCAACCCAGACCCACACATTTGGAGATGCTAAGAGATGAAGCCCAGAGTTTGCCCCCAGAGAAGCTAAGTGAGAACCCACAGATGTTTAAGGAGAGAGTCACTGGAATTAGAAGCTGAAAGTAATGCAACCTGGAAACGAAGGAGCAGCAGACACCAGTCACATGCCTTCTCAGCTGACAGAGGTGTTCTAGATGCTATGGCCTTTCTTCAGTGAAGGTGTCTACCTCTTGATGCCATAATATGGACATTTTCATGGCCTTAGAAGTGTAAATTTGTGAAATAATAAACCCCATTATAAAAACCAATCCATTTCTGATATATTGAATTTCTGTCATCCTTAGCAAACTGTAACACATGTAAGTAATTAAGCAATCATAAAAAAGAATACTTGGGGGCAAGATGGTGGATTGGTGAGGTGTAAGTTTTAGTTACTCTTCCAGGAAAGCAGGTAGAAAGCCAGGAACTGTGTGGACTGGACACTGCAGAGCAATTTGACTTTGGGCATACTTCATACAACACTCAAGAACACACAGAACTGCTGAGATCAGAGAAATCTGTGACTTTTTGTGGCCAGGGGACCTGTGCCCCTCCCTGCCAGGCTCAGTCCCATGGGAGGAGGGGTCGTCAGTGCTGGGAATGAGGAGAGAGGACTGCAGTGGCGGCTCTTATCGGAAACTCATGCTACTGATCCAAATTCCAATCATAGATAGACTGAGACCAGACACCAGAGAATCTGAGAGCAGCCAGCCCACCAGAGAGGAGTTAGGGGTAGCAAGAAACAGCAAGAAAAGCCCAAAAAGAAAAGTGGGGGCTTTTTGTAGTTCTGGAGAACATAGAAAGGGGAAGGGCAAAGCTCAGGCCCTGAGGCTCATATTGCAAATCCCAAAGAAAAACTGATCTCTCTGTCACCTAGACTTTTCCTTAATGGTCCTAACTTCTTTTTCTCTTAGCAATTCAATAACCCATTAGATCTGCCAGGATAGCCCCTTTTTTAAATCTTTTTTTCTTTTTTTAAAACAATTACTCCAAGAAGCCCAATACAGAAAGCCTCAATGACTTGCAATTTGGGCAGGTCAAGACAAGAGCAGAACTAAGAGAGCTCTGAGACAAAAGGCAATAATCCAGTGGCTGAGTAAATTCACTAAACACCAAAACTTCCCAAGAAAAGGTGGGTGTCCGCTCAGCAGACTGGGAGCCTCCCTACACAGCCCTGCAGCCCAGAACTGCCCTGGGGGGAAGACACTCAGCTGTGACATTGCACAGTCATTCCTCAACAGAGAACCAGGGGTGCACAGCTTGGAAAAGGGACCCACTCACAAGTCTCAGGGGCCATACCAAGGACTTGTGGGTCAGTGGCAGACACAAACTGTGGCAGGACTAAACTGAAGGATTAGACTATTGCAGCAGCTTTAAAACTCCAGGAACACCAGGGAGATTTGATTGTTAGAGTCGCCCCCTCTCTCTGACCACCCAGACACATGCCCCATATACAGGGCAGGCAATACCAACTACACACGCAAACTTGGTACACCAATTGGACCCCACAAGACTCACTCCCCCACTCACCAGAAAGGCAAAGTGGGGGAGAACTGGCTTGAGGGGAACAGATGGTTTGTGGACGCCACCTGCTGGTTAGTTTAAGTGTACTCCACGAAGCTGTAGATCAGACAAATTAGAGATAAGGATTTTAATTGGTCTACAAATCCTAAAAGAACCCTATCAAGTTAAGCAAATGCCAGGAGGCCAAAAACAACAGAAAATTTTAAAGAACATGAAAAAACCAGATGATATGGATAAACCAAGCCCAAGCACCCAAATCAAAAAATCAGAGGAGACACAGTACCTAGAGCAACTAATCAAGGAACTAAAGTGAACGACAAGACCATGGCACGGGATATAAAGGACATGAAGAAGAGCATGGAACAGGATATAAAGAACATCAAGAAGACCCTAGAAGAGCATAAAGAAGACATTGCAAGACTAAATAAAAAAATAGATGATTTTATGGAAATTAAAGAAACTGTTGACCAAATTGAAAAGATTCTGGATACTCATAGTAGAAGACCAGAGGAAGCTGAACAGTGAATCAGGACCTGGAAGATGACAGAATGGAAAATGAAAGCACAAAAGAAAGAATGGGGAAAATAATCAAATAAATCAAAATGGACCTCAGGGATACAATAGATAATATAAAACGTCCAAATATAAGACTAATTGGTGTTCCAGAAGGGGAAGAAAAGGGTAAAGATCTAGGAAGAGTATTCAAAGAAATTGTTGGGGAAAACTTCTCAAATCTTTTAAACACCATAAATACAGAAATCATAAATGCCTAGCAAACTCCAAATAGAATAAATCCAAATAAACCCACTCCAAGACATATTCTGATCACACTGTCAAATGCGGAAGAGAAGGAGCAAGTTCTGAAAGCAGCAAGAGAAAAGCAATTCACCACATACAAAGGAAACAGCATGAGACTAACTAGTGACTACTCAGCAGCCACCATGGAGGCAAGAAGGCAGTGGCATGACATATTTAAAATTCTGAGAGAGAAAAGTTTCCAACCAAGAATACTTTATCCAGCAAAGCTCTCCTTCAAATTTGAGGGAGAGCTTAAATTTTTCACAGACAAACAAATGCTGAGAGAATCTGCTAACAAGAGACCTGCCCTACTGGAAATACTAAAGGGAGCCCTACAGATGGAGAAACAAAGAAAGGAGAGAGAGACATGGAGAAAGGTTCAGTACTAAAGAGATTCAGTATGGGTATGTTAAAGGATATTAATAGAGGGAAAAATGTATATGACAAACATAAACCAAAGGATAAGATGGCTGATTCAAGAAATGCCTTCACGGTTATAACGTTGAATGTAAATGGATTAAACTCCCCAATTAAAAGATACAGATTTGCAGAATGGATCAAAAAAATGAACCATCAACATATTGCATACAAGAGACTCATCTTAGACACAGGGACACAAAGAAATTGAAAGTGAAAGGATGGAAAAAAATATTTCATGCCAGCTACAGCCAAAAGAACACAGGTGTAGCAATATTAATCTCAGATAAAATAGACTTTAAATGCAGGGATGTTTTGAGAGACAAAGAAGGCCACTATGTACTAATAAAAGGGACAATTCATCAAGAAGAAATAACAATCATAAATGTTTATGCACCTAATCAAAGTGCCATAAAATACATGAGAGAAACACTGGCAAAAATAAAGGAAGCAATTGATGTTTCCACAATAATTGTGGGAGACTTCAATACATCACTCTCTCCTATAGATAGACCAACCAGACAGAAGACTAATAAGGAAACTGAAAACCTAAACAATCTGAGAAATGAATTGGATTTAACAGGCATATATAGAATATTACATCCCAAATCACCAGGATACACATTCTTCTCTAGTGCTCATGGAACTTTCACCAGAATAGATCATATGCTGGGACATAAAAGAAGGCTCAATAAATTTAAAAAGATTGAAATTATTCAAAGCACATTCTCTGACCACAAAGGAATACAATTAGAAGTGAATAACCATCAGAGACTTAGAAAATTCACAAATACCTGGAGGTTAAACAACACACTCCTAAACAATCAGTGGGTTAAAGAAGAAATAGCAAGAGAAAATGCTAAATATATAGATATGAATGAAAATGAGAACACAACATACCAAAACCTATGGCATGCAGCAAAAGCAGTACTGAGGGGGAAATTTATAGCACTAAATGCATATATTAAAAAGGAAGAAAGAGCCAAAATCAAAGAACTAACGGATCAACTGAAGAAGCTAGAAAATGAACAGCAAACCAATCCTAAACCAAGTAGAAGAAAAGAAATAACAAGGATTAAAGTATAAATAAATGACATAAAGAACAAAAAAAAATTGGAGAAGATAAATAACACCAAAAGTTGGTTCTTTGAGAAGATCAACAAGATTGCCAAGCCCCTAGCTAGACTGACCAAATAAAAAAGAGAGAAGACCCATATAAACAAAATAATGAATGAGAAAGGTGACATTACTGCAGATCCCGAAGAAATTAAAAAAATTATAAGAGGATACTATGAACAACTGTATGGCAACAAACTGGATAATGTAGAGGAAATGGACAATTTCCTGGAAACATATGAATAACCTAGACTGACCAGAGAAGAAATAGAAGACCTCAACCAACCAATCACAAGCAAAGAAATCCAATCAGTCATTAAAAAGCTTCCCACAAATAAACTCACAGGGCCAGATGGCTTCACAGGGGAATTCTATCAAATTTTCCAAAAAGAACTGACACCAATCTTACTTAAACTCTTTCAAAACATCGAAGAAGATGGAACACTACCTAACTCATTTTATGAAGCTAACATCAGTCTCATACCAAAACTGGGCAAAGATCCTTCAAAAAAGGAAAACTACCAGCCGATCTCCCTAATGAATATAGATGCAAAAATCCTCAACAAAATACTTGCAAATCGAATCCAAAGACACATTAAAAAAATCATACACCATGACCAAGTGGGGTTAATTCCAGGCATGCAAGGATGGTTAAACATAACAAATCAAAAGGGAAAAATCAAATGATCATCTCAATAGATGCTGAAATTGCATTCAACAAACTCCAACATCCCTTTTTGATAAAAACACTTCAAAAGGTAAGAATTGAAGGAAACTTCCTCAGTATGATAAAGAGCATATATGAAAAACCCACAGCCAGCATAGTACTCACTGGTGAGAGACTGAAAGCCTTCCCTCTAAGTTCAGGAACAAGACAAGGATGCCCGCTATCACCACTGTTATTCAACATTGTGCTGGAAGTGCTAGCCAGGGCAATCCGGCAAGACAAAGAAATAAAAGGCATCCAGATTGGAAAGGAAGAAGTAAAACTGTCATTGTTTGCAGATGATATGATCTTATATCTGGAGAACCCTGAGAAAGTGATGATACAGCTAGTAGAACTAATAAACAAATTTAGCAAAGTAGCAGGATACAAGATTAATGCACATAAGTAAGTAATGTTTCTATATGCTAGAAATGAACAAACTGAAGAGACACTCAAGAAAAAGATACCATTTTCAATAGCAACTAAAAAAATCATGTACCTAGGAATAAACTTAACCAAAAATATAAAGACTTATACAAAGAAAACTACATAACTCTATTAAAAGAAATAGAAGGGGACCTGAAAAGATGGAAAAATATTCCACGTTCATGGATAGGAAAGCTAAATGTCATTAAGTTGTCAATTCTACCCAAACTCATCGACAGATTCAATGCAATCCCAATCAAAATTCCAGCAACCTACTTTGCAGACTTGGAAAAGCTAGTTATCAAATTAATTTGGAAAGGGAAGATGCCTTCTAATCACTAAAGACACTATAAGAAAGAAAAATGAAGTGGGAGGACTTACATTCCCTGACTTTGAAGGTTATTATAAAGGTACAGTTGTCAAAACAGCATGGTACTGGCACAAAGATAGACATATAGATCACTGGAATCGAATTGAGAATTCAGAGATAGACCCCCAGATCTATGTCCAGCTGATCTTTGATAAGGCCCCCAAAGTCACTGAACTGGATCATAATGGTCTTTTCAACAAATGGGGCTGGGAGAGTTGGATATCCATATCCAAAAGAATGAAAGAGAACCCCTACCTCACACCCTACACAAAAATTAACTCAAAATGGACCAAAGATCTCAATATAAAAGACAATTCCATAAAAGTCCTGGAAGATAATGCAGGAAAACATCTTCAAGACCTTGTGTTAGGTGGCCACTTCCTAGACTTTACACCCAAAGCACAAGGAACAAAAGAAAAAAATAGATAAATGAGAACTCCTCAAGCTTAGAAGTTTCTGTACCTCAAAGGAATTTGTCAAAAAGGTAAAGAGGCAGCCAACTCAATGGGAAAAAATTTTTGGAAACCATGTATCTGACAAAAGACTGATATCTTGCATATATCAAGAATTCCTACAACTCAATGACAATAGTTCAGACAGCCCAATTATAAAATGGGCAAAAGATATGAAAAGACACTTCTCTGAAGAGGAAATACAAATGGCCAAGAAACACATGAGAAAATGTTCAGCTTCACCAGCTATTAGAGAGATGCAAATTAAGACCACAATGAGATACCATCTCACACCAATTAGAATGGCTGCCATTAAACAAACAGGAAACTACAAATGCTGGAGGGGATGTGGAGAAATTGGAACTCTTATTCATTGTTGGTGGGACTGTATAATGGTTCAGCCACTCTTGAAGTCAGTCTGGCAGTTCCTTAGAAAACTAGATACAGAGATACCCTTCGATCCAGCAATTGCAGTTCTCTGTATATACCTGGAAGATTGGAAAGCAGTGACATGAACAGATATCTGCACACCAATGTTCATAGCAGCATTATTTACAATTGCCAGGAGATGGAAACAACCCAAATGTCCTTCAACAGATGAGTGGATAAATAAATTGTGGTATATACACACGATGGAATACTACACGGCAGTAAGAAGGAACGACCTCGTGAAACATATGACAACATGGATGAACCCTGAAGACATAATGCTGAGTGAAATAAGCCAGGCACAAAAAGACAAATTTTATATGCTACCACTAATATGAACTTTTAAAAATGTAAAACAAATGGTTTATAATGTAGAATGTAGGGGAACTAGCAATAGAGAGTGATTAAGGAAGGGGGAACAATAATCCAATAAGAACAGATAAGCTATCGTGGGTAAATTTAACATTCTGGGAAAGCCCAAGAATGACTATGGTCTGTTAATTTCTGATGGATATAGTAGGAACAAGTTCACAGAAATGTTGCTATATTAGGTTACTTTCTTGGGTTAGAGTAGGAACATGTTGGAAGTAAAGTAGTTAGCTTAGGTTAGTTGTCTTTTTCCTACTCCCTTGTTATGGTCTCTTTGAAAAGTTCTTTTATTGTATGTTTTAAATTTTTTTTTTTATTTTTCTTACAGCTGATTTAAAAAAAAAGTTAAAAAAAAAGGAAAAAATATTCAAAGCCCCCTTGAGGAGCTGGTGGAGAATGCAGGGGTATTGGTCTTCCCCACCTCAATGGTTGCTAACATGCCCACAGACATAGGGGACTGGTGGTTTGATGGGTTGAGCCCTCTACCACAGGATTTGCCCTTGGGAAGACTGTTGCTGCAAGGAGAGGCAGGCCTCCCTATAATTGTGCCTAAGAGCCTCCTCCTGAATGCCTCTTTGTTGCTCATATGAGGCCCTCTCTATCTAGCTAAGCCAACTTGGCAGGTGAAATCACTGCCCTCCCCCCTATGTGGTATCTGACATCCAGGGGAGTGAATCTCCCTGGAATATGACTCCCGGGGAGGAATGTAGACCCGGCATCATGGGATGGAGAACATCTTCTTGACCAAAAGGGGGATGTGAATGGAAATGAAATAAACTTCAGTGGCAGAGAGATTCCAAAAGGAGCCAAGAGATCACTCTGGTGGGCACTCATATGCACAATATAGACAACCCTTTTTAGGTTATAATGAATTGGGGTAGCTGGTGGTAGATACCTGAAACTATCAAACTACAACCCAGAACCCATGAATCTTGAAGACAAGTGTATAAAAATGTAGCTTATGAGGGGTGACAATGGGATTGGGAAAGCGATAAGGACCACACTCCCCTTTGTCTAGTTTATGGATGGATGAGTAGAAAAATAGGGGAAGGAAACAAACAGACAAAGGTACCCAGTGTTCTTTTTTACTTCAATTGCTCTTTTTCACTTTAATTATTATTCTTGTTATTTTTGTGTGTGTGGTAATGAAGATGTCAGGGATTGATTTTGGTGTTGAATGTGTAAGTATGTAATGGTACTGTGAACAATTGAGTGTATGATTTGTTTTGTATGACTGAGTGGTATGTAAATATATCTCAATAAAATGAATATTAAAAAAAAGAATGCTTAATCCTGGTGTTGTGGCTAGAAGCTTAGAATGCGTATCAAGACCTGGCTTGTAGTCTTAACCCCAAAATAAATAAGGAAGCAGCAATAAATCTCAGTCCACAAACAGGCATATGAAAAAAAGACAAGGCAGTTTTATTTATATCAAATTGAATAGAATTCCAAACCTGATGCTGATGATTAACCAAGAACTTGAATCTCAGTCATCATTAGTACATCTTATATAGCCCCCCATAATATTGGGTAGAACCCTAAAATGGTCAGTCAATGTTCCACACTGGTTACTGCTGGATTGTCTGCATGGTCCTTGCTTCCAGGCCAAAACTAGGGTGTGAGAAACTTTGATGTAATCATATGAACATCCTCAGGACTCTACAATAGGCTACAGATTATTTTCAAGTAGCCTCTATTATCTACAATGTAAAAATTTCAGAGCCAAGAGTAGCATATTTGCTGGAAAAAAAATTCAGAAATGTGCATGATACATCCCACTTTTACAAAGAATTTCTTTTGGAGATGGGTAACTGACTATTTTAATCAAACAAAAATTAAAAGTTATCTAGGAGTAACATCAGCAAGATGGCAGAATAACAAGCTCTGAATGTGCACCCTACTCCAAAAATAAAAATAAAAAACATAACAAGACTATCAGAATCAACTTTCCCCAGAATTCTGTCAAAGGTTAACTGTCACCAAGTGAAGGCTGAATAAAGAAAAAGGCAACTAAAACAATAGGAAAGCTGCGTGGTGCTTTTTACTTGACTGGCCTCACCTCCTCTCCCAGATCAAATGCATCTGTGAGAGAGTGGTATATATTCTGAGTTAGAGTTCCTGGTATTTGGTTCTGGAGGGATCAGAGCACATATAACATGCAAATTTAGTGTGCATTTATGTATGTTCCAATTCAACTGGTGGCTCCTTGAAAAACTGACTCAAGGCACTTACCTGTTTTGCTAACCCAGAACTCCCTCAGGATGGAGAAGTGGTGCAGAAAAGTGGCATGGAATTGAGAAAATTGTATCCCCTGGGGCAAAATATTGCTGTTGGAACAAACAATTTAGTGTTTGTGGCCTAGGAGAAGCTAGGGAGAAAGTTCAATGAGCTAAATGAAAACATGGACAAAGAACTAAAGGAAATTGGGAACAAAAACTCATGAACAAAAGGATGAATTCAATACAGAGACAGAAATTGTTTAAAGGAACCAAATAAATTCTGGAGATGAATAGTAAAATAGCTGAAATAAAAATTTCACTAGAAGGGTTTGATAGCAGACTTAGACAAAAGAAAGAATAAGTGGACTTGAAAACAGGGCAATCAAAATTATTCAGTTTGAGAAGCAGAAAGAAAAATGGGTGAGAAAAAGTGAACACAGCCTAAGGAACTTGTGACACACCAATGTGCATATGAACATGCACATTACTGACATCCCAGAAGAAGACAAATAAAGGGACAGAAAATATTTGTAGATATAATGGGTGAAATTTTCCTAAATTTCATGAAATACATGAATATACACATCCAAGAATCTCAACAAACTACAAATAGCATAAACTCAAAGAGATCCTTACAAAGACACATTATATTCAAAAGGTCAAAGGCCAAAGACAAAGAAAGAATCCTAAAACCAGCAACAAAGAAGTGGCTTATCACATACAAGGGATTCTCAATTAGATTAAGTGTGGATTTATCTTCAGAAACCATTAAGGGCAGAAATTAGTGGGATGACTTTTTTTTTTTTTTTTTTTTTTAATTTTCACATGTATTTAATGTTTTAAATGTTTTTAAAACATAAACATTTCACTGTACATAATCATTGCATTTATGAATCAGTATATAATATATTTTTTAAAAGATGCCTTCATTTCATAGTACTATGTTTTCAATTATGTGCAAATATTTAAGCAACTGAAATATAAAATATTCACTCACATTCTTAATGGATGTAGTATCCGAAACCATTATTTGTCACTCCAAATCACAATATACTTTCCTAAGTAAGTTGCACATTGAATTATATAAGTATCCATATAAAGTTATACAATAAATTGAGATAACACTTGGTCTAAATACAGAAAGCACTGAAATCTGGGCATCCACAAATTACTAAAATTAGACATTCAACTCAGTGTAGAAATTAAAGACTAGACACATGCCTGTAAATCCATGCCATTAAAAATCAATTATAACAAAAATACAATGACGATGAAAATCCCTGTTGAATGAGAAGATTTCCAAATAACAGCCGATAACCTATTGTGAACAATATTCAACAGCAAAACAGATCAATGAAATTTAATAATTGGGGCACCCTTTGAGAGATATTTGTTCTCAGTCAAAGCAAATTTACTTGGAAACATTGTCCTCCAAATTTTACCCCAAATAAATTTATAAATCTTCTTATGATCAGCTCCCATTTTTCATTTTAGAGCTGTATTTTTTATTATTACACCACTGTAAAATTTTACTTTTAAAATTTTATACGTCAAAATGTTGCCACACTACAGACATAAAATAGTAAACATGTAGTTTTTATTAACATTCAAAACACATATATTAAAATATTATATTAAAACTTGCTGATTTTTTAGATGTCTATAAAAACAAATTAGGCCTCCAAAGTGTTGTTGAAAGCTCTTTTCTTTTCTGAATATAATTCTTATCATATTATCCAAATAGTAGGCTAGAATGTGGGATATATTTGCCATTAAACCTTTCTGTGTGAAATGTAAACACTTAAATCACCTAATAGAGTACTATCCCAGGCACTAAATGGAATTATTTATAACATCTTTGGAATATAATTATGTGAGCTACACTTAACCATCTGGGCATTTTGCTTCCTGCAGACAACTTGCAATAGTCTAGTAAAATCTTTTGTTTGCTTTTCTGTTTATTTTTTATTAAAAGGATATAAAAATTGCCTTTATAAAGTAGTAGTATTTTATGCTGACTTTTAGAATAAGGTTGTCCATTTGCAGCTGCATGATATAAAGGTAAACAAATAATTATTAATATTAATAAAGCACTACCCTATATACTGAAAACATGATTCAAATTGGCAAGAAATTCAAAATATAAAACACACACCAAAGAGTGGCCATATGCATTACTTCTTTGAAGAAGTTGGAGAGTTATACCTACCAAGCAGGCTAGATAATTAAATAATTACACATTTTGATTGAAAAATAGATATTGTTCATTAAAATAGGAACTCTAACTCCACTTCTCTAGATTAGCTTCTATTCAGATGCCAAGTTTGTATTTTAATTAGAACAAAAGACCAACATTAACTTCAATGCAACATAATAATTCATAATAATGATTGTATATTAATCTCTTGAGCTTGCTGGAATATAGCACATGACATATGGCATAGTACAGGCACCTGTGTGGTCCTTTGGGGACTGAGGTGATGCATATTAATTAGTCCCTGGAAAATAAAAATCTGGTTTCCTTTGAGCAAAGCCACCTCAGTGCTTATTGGCTTAAGATATCAAAGGAATTAGATGGAATACTGTTAGGATCTGTCTACATTCATTTAAGAATTGTCTAGATGGAGGCACTGCTTCTCAGTTAATTCTTGAATGAATCGTGCATAAGAAATTAGAGTAGCCATGCATTTCTTTGGTCTCAAAGATTGGTTTTTGACTGAAAACATCAAAATCACTTTTTTGGTTACAGAAAACTATTTAACTGTATAATACAAATACAAAACAATCTAACCAGCAGTTTCTTTTCTTTGACTGCTACCTGAGATTGCCTTTGTTTAATCCTTTGTTTTGTAAATTCAGATACAATCTGAATATGGGATTTTAAGTTTATTTAGAAATATGTCATATTGCAATCAGCAAGGTCTCAGGATTCCTGGCAGTTCCAGATATGTCAAAGGCACTTCAGTGTACACCTTCAAAGAATAATGAAAAGGTAGTAGTAAAATAAAATTCTGTCTAATTAACAGATCAGTTTCTATTGAGCCAGATCTCAAAATTTACTTTTCAGGAAAAAAACCTGCCTATGTCCCATTGCTTGTGGGTATCTAAACAGAGAAAACATATGGATAGTTGAGGGTGCATGTTGATGACAGAAAAGACTATATTTTATAAATTTCCTTTGCTACTCTTCTTCCTACAAATTCATGCCAATTAAAATTCTGAATTGAATAAAACAAATTTACTTTACTGAAAAGTATTTGCACTTAATGGGGTGCTTAGAACTCTGTGAAGCTGTTTAAGATCTTTCAGAATAGCAGATTCTAATGAGGCTTTTTTTAAGCTAGCAATTTAAACTCATGCAATAAACACAAATTCACTAGTGCAGCTGGGCAGGATATTTCTTTTCTCAAATATGATTACTGTTTGTTGGTTTTTTACCCCTGGGCTGCATCCATGGTCCTGGGATGAAACTGTTATGTTGCTGATGTATTTATTGGAATATGTGGTCCCATTCAACACATTCAACATGGATTGGCAGTTTAAAATAATTTATTTCCATTAAATGAATGTGTGGCTGAGGCATATTTAAGTAGCCTATTAATCCAATGAGATGACAATGTGTTACCCTCAGAGAAAGCTTAATTTTTGGTGTAATTAACTGCACAGACCATAGAATGTCACATGAGAAAATTTTTGGCTAGGACTACCAATTTATCATGCAAATAGCTTAGTTTTTCATTTGAGGCAAAGATACTGATTCACCATCAGTCAGATGGTAACAAATCACTATTTATTCCATTTTTGTGCCTATCTTTCCAATGGAGAAGCACACTGTATGCTATACTTTTATTTAATAAAATAAACCTAATTAGGTATTCTGGTTTTTTAAGGATGATATCAAACTGCGGTTCTAAAATCACATCATCTGCTCTTTTTTTCAGTGACACTCTATAGACATTTTGAGGAGGAAAATTTGAAACATGTGTCTTGCCTCTTGTCTCGTTTTACTATTTCTGTCTAGCTGTCATGGAATGTTACAACGATATAATTATTTTGATGCTCTTCTAGATATCTTTAAGATTGCCAACATGTGTACACCATTTTGGAGTGGGTTACCATCACACTTGTTTTTTTTCTTCAAATTCCTTCTTTATACCAGTAGCAGACTGCATGGTTGTACAGAAATAGATTACAGTTTTCAAGGACATCACTTTCTATAGACAAAAAGATCCTTCTGATGTTTTCTGCAGCACACAGTGTAATATAGTACTAGATACCCAAGGACCCAGCATAGAAACATACCTTGGCCATTTTTCTTAGCTGTATAACTTTGGACAAGTCATTCAACATAGTTCCCTCTATTTTAAAATGTGTTGCTATGGTGATTCAATTAGGAAAGAAAAATACATATAAAAGTCTACCACAGTGCCTGACATATAAAGGCACAGATGTTAACTGCATCTAATTTTTTTTCTTAGAGATAAAATGACTTTTTTATAATGGTACTATTAATAGCAAAGCTTAAGTTCTCTCTTGCTAATGTGTCTGTTAAATTTAATTAGATATGTTGTCAACTAATGTTTTCACTGGATCTGGCGTAATTGCAGATTTAAAAATTCTTAAATTTTAGTGTGCATTAAAGTTCACCTGGGCATCCTGCTGAAGATGAAGATTCTGAGGACTTACTCTCCCAAATCCATATTTTGAGAAACACTGCCTTAAGTTGCTGATTTCGTATAGAACTAACCTGTCTTCTCATGTTGCTCAATTTCCTTCTTCCTGACTTCTAGTGTCATATAGAAATGCTCCCCATTTCCCTCCAAGTACCCCATCTTTGTGCCCTTTGCCTGAATTCCCCACAACTGTGCTACTTGTCAGGTATAGTCAGAGAATGAACCAGCCCTGAATTAAAAGCAGTGTTCCCAGCCCAAACAGCACCTGATAGAATGGCTGGTTGCATGGAACATAGTAGAAAAGGTCATCTATAACCCTATCGCCTCAGGGAGAGAGCGGGATATACTGCATGAGAAAGCAGGGAGATGTGAGTTCCAGTAGTGCTTTTGCAATATGTGCAAAATATATGACTATGTCTCAGTTGCTTAATCACTTTGACTTCAGTTAACTATATCTGATGGGGTAATGATGCCTTGCCTGACTGAAAGCAAGATCTGAGAGCTTAGACTAGAATGTCTTTAGGCTTCTTTATGTTTTTCTGCAAATGGCAGTATTCTACGTATACCCTGTGTGAACTCAACTTTCAGCTGTGCACATTTGCCAAGATTTCTTGGCACAATAACCATTTGTGAACCATTATGTTTGGGCCCCATTCTGTGTGTGTGAAGGATTATGAAGAGGGCACAGCACCAGACATCTCAGCAATAATTTAAACCCACTACCAATTCATAGAAACCACTTTCTATTAACTTCTTTGGGATTTTATTTACTTGGATCTAGCAAGGGAAAAAAGTTAAAAATCATAAAAATTTGGAAGAGCCCTGAGGTAATCATGGCATAGCAGTAACACTGCCAGTGAAAAGATTTGTCACAGTCAATAATGTGGAATTGTTGGGCATCTTTTAAAGCTATAATTTAGTTTCCTCACACAATCTTTTAAATAGATGAATAAAAACATGTTAGTCCATAGTTAACTGCAGTCTTCAAATATCATGTAAATTAAAATGATATTGAGATTTTTATTGATGCAGTGTGATTTACCTAAATGTACAATCTTTAAATAAAAATGAAGAAGAAGAAAAATATTTTCTGCTCTCAATGCTATTGCAGAGGAAAGGAATATATTTATTTAGAATTTTGTTCCAAAATACTTAACTACCAAAGTGATAATAGTTTCTCTTTGTCAGTATTAATTCAACTCCAAATGAAGAATGGAATGAACATGTTGAACCTTGATTAACTATTCAAGATCCTGTGGTATAAGGCATTCTATTTTACTTGGCCCCACATGCATCCGCATGTGTATTCCAACCTCTTTTCTGCTGCTGATCTTTGCAGAGCAAGAGAGGGCATTAATGTTACAGCATGCAAGAACCTGATTCTTTTAGTCCTTTGTTATAGACACTTCTCCACATGGCAGATATTTTTAGTCAAGTCCATTGATTAAAAATATTGTATAGTAGTCTCATTTCTCATGTAAAAATATGTGCACTGAGGCAATTCAGATCAAAATAGATTTCTGCTTGAATTATACAGTTAATTGCCTGAATTCTCTACTTTGCCTTGAGCATATAAACACTACTTCTAGAAGGAACAGCTGACTCTTATAAATCAATTAATCAATATTGATTAATTGTTTCCCATCAACTTTAGCTTTCCTTTAAACTAAGATTAGGTTTATGCTCATCCATAAAACGTCAGGACAACGTATAGGGATTTTCTGCAATGTTGCTCTAGCAGTATGTTATGGGGAAGCATGTTTGAGTGTTTCATTAGGTAGAGAAAATTTATATGAAATATTCTGAGGATAATATTTCCTAAAGGGACTTGCCTTAACTAATACCAGAAGAACAATTTGCAAAACAATTTGTAAAGGTAAGCTAAAAGTTTAAACTGTCACCTACTAGGCAGAAATTTAGGGTTTTGGGGGAAGAGTGGACTCTAGGGCCATCCAATGACAGTATCAATATGAAAAGGTTGCTTTTCTACACGAGAGAAGAATTGAAGTGTTGGAAAGACACACTCTTGTAGAAACACTGTGTTTTCTGCATAAGATTAGACATGCAATTTTCTACATTTTCGTTGTAGTCACCATTTGGAATAGAGAAGGAAAAATATCAAGTTTCTTCTTAGAATTTAAGGAGGTTTCTCTTTATCAAAATGACTATTTCTTTAAAAGTAAGTCCTTTCTGTCTGTGGTGGAAATAGTGATTTGTTGCTTTTTAAAATGTTTTAGGTTTTCAAAGAGAAACTTTTTTTCTTCCCCATGGAAATTATATAGTATTCGGTGAAAACCCTTTACAGCAAGGGGTTTCAAAAAGATGAGAAAGAAAAAAAGGGGGGGAAGCAATGTGTGATGCTTGCCTTCATTTTAGAGTACACTCTGTTTCAGCAATTCCAACAGAAAAAAAAAA
This sequence comes from Choloepus didactylus, assembly GCF_015220235.1. Lineage (NCBI taxonomy): Eukaryota > Metazoa > Chordata > Mammalia > Pilosa > Megalonychidae > Choloepus > Choloepus didactylus. The sequence continues at coordinate 16,092,848 of NC_051312.1, forward strand.
CAGAAAAAGAAATAAGAAATATTTTCTCCTCATAAGACATCTATCACTCCTGAAATTCTTACAAAATCTACTGAGGCAAATTAGGAGTTTCAAAGCTAGTCACCTTAAAAGTTGTTAGGAAAAAAATTTGCATTTAAATTGCTCTGTGCAGCTACCTTAAGATTTTTTCCCTAGAATGTTTATGGCTTTTTTTTTTTCATTAAAACTTAAAAAATACAATTTCATAACCAGTGTATTGCTACATCTAGTTGTGTTAAGAACAGGCACTTCATTTCATAAAGCAGAAACATTCAAAGTGGTTTTGATCAACCAATCACTCATATTGAACACTTAAGAGTAAAGTTTATCTGAAACCACATCAACTCTCCATTTCTATTACAGAAACGAGGGTCGTTAATAGCTCTAACATAGGGAATAAGCTGCTTTCCTAAGTGTTTTGTCTATAGGAACCAAGATTGTCCAGAACTTCTTGGGAATTTTTCCCTTAAAACATTTTATATATATAAATACAGCAGATTTCTCTTTAATAGATAAATTTTAAGTATTATTTCCATAAGTTTCTTTCATGTATTCAGAAATGTAGATAAAAGAAAAATATTAATGTGCAAAATACTTTTTTTATATGTACATTAAGAAATACAATGTAATAATAGCTTTAGACCTGTTGAAAAGGCCATTGGGGAGTAAGTCTTCAATGTTGGAAATTCTGGTCTGATTAGAGCTTTTGCTTGTGGATTCGTAAACAAACTTTTTAAAACGCTGAGAGTTTTCTCAGTTCTTTCCAACCACGACACTCTCGAACACATCAAGCCCTGCTCTGAAGTGAACCTGAGCTGAATTAATGCTGTTGAACACCTCGGACAGGGCCTCTTGAAGGGTCTCATTTGATGGAAGTAGCCTGCAGTGCTCCCAAGCCTCCATCAGTATAGAAAATTGCCTTGTCTTCTCATCTAGGTGGTATAGGATGTTTCGATAAAATCCTGGGAGCACCTGCGGCACCAGAAAGCTTTTCTCCAAGTCTTGGAGAACGTCATTCAGCATTCGGACACGGATGGGAGTCCTCTCTTTGGGGTCATTAGCAGGACGCATCTCATCTGACTGAAAGAGCTCAGCACTCTCCCGCAGGTGTGAGGCCATAGCTAGCAGTTGAGGAGTGTTGTGTTGGTCACCTTTAAGGCTGTTTTGAACTTCTAAAGCTATATCGAGAGCATTAAAGGGCAGAACTGGTTCATTGGCAATTTGCAAAATCACTTCTCCAGAGAGCTTGGTAATGGTTTCATGAAGGTTGAAAAGAGGATCCAGTTCTTCAATTTTTGTTGCATGTTTAGGAAAAAAGGCCTCAGAGAGAAAACTTGGACCCTCTAATGTGTTGATGTCCTCGTAAACAAACTGCACGGTGGGAACTCCAAGATGGTTGATGAAATAATCGGCGTCACCTTGTATTTGGACAGAACTGACATTGTTTTCTGAGCACTGTGCTCTTCTGGTACAGTTGAAATTCTTTTTCATATAGTATAATCAGTAGCAACCTCAGTGGGATGACTTTTATAAAGTGCTGAAAGAGAGGAAAAAACAAACAAACAAACAAACCAAAAAACTGTGAACCAAGAATTCTATATCCAGTAAAACTGTCCTTCAGAAATGAGGGAGAAATCAAGACATACCCAATAACAAAAGCTGTCAAGTTCATTGCCACTAATCCTGCAAATAAGAAATGCTAAACAGAGTCCTTCAGGATGACAGGAAAGCATACTAGATAGCAATTTGAAGCCATATGAAGAACTAAAGATCCATGGCAAAGCAAATGTCACAGGTAAATATGAATGCCAATATTAGTGTATTCTTGTCTTATAACTCTTTGTATTTGTGCCAGTTTGGATATACGATGTCTCCCACAAAAGCCATATTCCTTTAAATCTGATCTTGTAGGATATTTGGATTAGGTTGCTTCCATAGAGATATGATTCACCCAACTGTAGGTGAAACATTTGATTAGATATTTCCATGGAGGTTTGTCCCTGCCCATTCAGGATGGGTCTTAACTAGATCACTGGAGTCCTTTAAAAAGCTTAAGATAAAAGACAAGAGTGAGAGCTGACAGAGATGCACAGAGATGCTTGGGGATGTGGACAGAAGAATGGACATTTAGAGATGTTATCCTAAGAGATGAAGCCAAGAGTTTGCCCTGGAGAAGCTGAGAGGACTCACAGGTGCTTAGAGAGAAATGCAACCCAGGAGCAAAGGCAAACAGACACCAGCCAAATGCTTTCCCAGCTGACAGAAGTGTTACAGATGCCATCAGCCTGTTCAGAGTCAAGGTATCATCTCTGGATATCTTAATTTGGACACTTTGAATTTGAACTATAAATGTGTAAACATAAACCCTCTTTATAAAAAACAATCCATTCTTGGTATTATGCATAACAGCAGCTTTAGCAAACCAGAACATATTTGGATACTAGAGAAGTGTTCTCCTGCTGAGTTTGCAAATACAAAACATGTTGTAACAGCTTTTTTTTTTTTTTTTAATTCAGTTTTATTGAAATATATTCACAAACCATACAGTCATCCATGGTATACAATCAACTGTTCACAGTATGATCATATAGTTATGCGTTCATCACCACAATCTATTTCTGAACATTTTCCTTACATCAGAAAGAATCAGAATAAGAATAAAAAATAAAAGTGAAAAGAGAATACCCAAACCATCCCCCCATCCCACCCTATTTGTCATTTAGTTTTTACTCCCATTTTTCTACTGATTTTTTTTCAATTTTTTAACTTTGTTTATCAAAAAATTAAAAACAAACAGGCAAACAACCACCAAAAAAACCCCACAACATTTCAAACAAAGCAATGGATTAAGGAAAACAAATAACCTAAAATAACTACTTTGCTTCCAATATGTTCCTACCATACCCCAAGAAAATTAATAAACCATGTCCAAACAGAGGAGTAAGAAAAACAAATAATCTAAAATAACTACATTGCTTCCAACATGTTCCTACCATACCCCAAGAAAATTAACAACCCCTAAGAAAACAAAGGAATAAGAGAAAAAGAAAACCTAAAATAACTCTATTGCTTCCAACATGATCTTACTATATCCAAGAAAGTTTACAAACCATAATCATTCCTGAGCATTCCCATAACATTGAGATTACCCTCCATAGTTTATCTGTTCTTGTGTAACAGCTTTTTAAGTGGATAATTGGGAGATTCTGAAAGATAGAAAAGGTCTAGATTGCTTTGAAGAGAATGTTGGTAGAAATATGGACTCCAAACATACTTCTAACAAGGCCACAAGCAGAAATGATGAAAGTGTCATTGCAAACTGGAAGAAAGGTGATTCTTGTTTTAAAGTGTTATAGAATTTGGCAAAATTGAGTTCTGGTGTTGAATGGAAGGCAGAATTTGAAAACGATGAGCTGGGATACTTAGCTGAAGAGATCTCTAAACTAAATGTGGAAAATGCAGCCTGACTTCATCTGGCAGCTTATAGTAAAATAAAAGAGGAAAGAGAAAGCTGACAACTGAAAACTTGGGTACAAAAACACCAGAAATTGATAGCCTGGAAAATTCTGGGCCTCCAGAAAGTGAAACCCCAGAGTATAGTGTGCCACATGAGGATGTAATGAAACCTGGAGAACCAGCCAGCCATTTCAGAACAAGGCAGGATTGGAGATGCAGTTATCCAGAAAGGATGTGTGGAAAGTCCTATTATCTTGTGGTTTTGACCCCTGTATGCTGCATGCCAAGCCAACAATTTTTTTGTGAGATCTGTGTAAACAGAACCACTACTAGTCTGGACGAAAAGGGACAGATTGAAGGAAAAATTTCTTCAAAGGTGGAACCATGGAAGCCAAAGTCTGAAGCCAAGAAACCTCAGGCCAGGAGAGCAGACCCATTCATGCATGTGAAGAGGGTGAGTTTTCCCTGGAGGCAGATGGCAGGCTTTCTGCCTCAGTGCTCAGTAAGAGTGCTGCCACCCCAGGCCTCAGAGAGGAGAGAGCACATTCCCCAGGGGTTGGGTAATGCCTGGCCACCACCCCACTGTTCAGAAGGTGTTGAGTATGTGGCCCAGAAGTGGCAGAGAGTCCAGGTGCCACCCCAATTTTTGAGGATGGTGGAGCTGAGAACAAGGTGGTCTCCCCAATGAGTGGATATGTCAAAGCAATCACCCCAGTTTTTGGAGAGAAAAGAGCCATCATAAAAGCCCTTGGAAAGGGTAGGACTCCCACTCTCTCAAGTCCTGAGGATAAAACATCATTCTATAAATGACTCTCAGGCTTTGAAATCCAATGAAATATGCCTTGTGGGTTGTAGGAACTCTTTCAGACCTTTGAACCCCATTTTCCTTTCTATTTCTCCCTTTGACAATGGGAACATTTATCCTATGACTGTCCCTTCCTCGTATATTGGCAGCAGATGACTTGTTTTTGAATTTCACAGGTCCACAGCCAGAAGGGAATGTTACCTTAGAACAAATCATGCCTGTAAGTGATTTTGAAAAGGCTTTGTACTTATCTATTGTTACTGAAATTATTTAAGCTTTTGTGATATTGTGATGGAATGAATGTATTTTGCATTTGGAAAGAACATGTCTTTTGGGGGTCCAGAGGGTGGAATGTGCCAGTTTGGTTATATGTCCCCCATAAAAAAAGGCTTTTTAATTTTTTTTGTCATTTTGTTTGAAATAACATACAAGCATATATTCTTTAATCCAATTTGTGAGGTCTTTTGGTTAGGTTATTTCCATGGAGATATGACTCACCCAACTGTAGTTGATACATTTTGGTTAGATATTTCCATGGAAGTGCAGACCTGCCCATTCAGGATGGGTCTTATTAGATGACTGGAGTTCTTTAAGATGCTCAGGAAAAGAGACAGGAGCAGGAGCTGGCAGAGATGCACAGAGGAGTGGGAGCTGACAGAGATGCACAGAGATGCTTGAGGATGTGGACAAAAGGATGGACATTTGGAGATGCTAAGATAAGAGGTGAAGCCTGGAGTTTGCCCCAGAGAAGCTAAGAAAGGACTCCCAGATGCTTAGAGAGAAACGCAACCCAGGAGCAAAGGACAAGCAGACACCAACCATGTGCCTTCCCAGCTGACAGAGGTGTTCCAGACCCAATCAGCCTTTTTCAGAGCCAAGGTATCTTTCTCTGGATGCTTTAGTTTGGACAATTTTATGGCCTTAGAACTCTAAATTTGTAACATAACAAACCCCCTTTTTAAAAGCCAATCCATTCCTGGTATTTTGCAAAATGGAAGCTTTAGCAAACTGGAACAGTATTTCTTATATGGTCTAAAATATAAATGCATAAAAATAATCAGCCCCAGCCAGCAGCTTCTTCCTGGTCAGGGACTTCTGATGCAATGGGGTGCAGTTCAGGTCATGGTGTGACTTGGGGCACCAAGGCTGCTGCTCTGCCAGCCAGTGGCAGTGGGCAACAGGGGCATGAGGGGAAACCCAGGAAGTGGCTGGGAGAGCTGGTCCCCTAAGGATCCGAAGAGGACAGAGTTCAGAGCAGGAGCTGGAAGGTGCAGGGGAGCTCACCTTTTTCCTCTAAAAAATATCCTGGTGCTTGCCTAGTTAGCTCTATAGGAGCAGCTTTAGCTCAGCAATTTGAATGACTCTGAAAAGAGAGAGAGCCAGAGAAAATGCAAAAAATATTCAATAGAAAGAAAGAAATTTTAAGCAATTAGTCCAGGAGTTAAAGTCACTCTCTGGAAAAAAAAAATAAAAGTCCCTCAAAGAGGAGCCTGTGGAGAATGCAGGGGTATTCGCCTACCCCACCTCCATGGTTGCTAACATGACCACAGACATAGGGGACTGATGGTTTGATGGGTTGAGCCCTCTACCACAGGTTTTACCCTTGGGAAGACGGTTGCTGAGGAGGAGAGGCTAGGCCTCCCTATGGTTGTGCCTGGGAGCCTCCTCCCGAATGCCTCTTTGTTGCTCAGATGTGGCCCTGTCTCTCTGGCTGGGCCAGCTTGAGGGGTGAGATCACTGCCCTCCCCCCTGCGTGGGATCAGACACCCAGGGGAGTGAATCTCCCTGGCAACGTGGAATACGACTCCTGGGGAGGAATGTAGACCTGGCATCGTGGAACAGAGAACATCTTCTTGACCAAAAGGGGGATGTGAAAGGAAATGAAATAAGCTTCAGTGGCAGAGAGATTCCAAAAGAAGCCGAGAGGTCACTCTGGTGGGCACTCTTATGCACACTTTAGACAACCCTTTTTAGGTTCTAAAGAATTGGGGTAGCTGGTGGTGGATACCTGGAACTATCAAACTACAACCCAGAACCCATGAATCTCGAAGACAGTTGTATAAAAATGTAGCTTATGAGGGGTGACAATGGGATTGGGAAGGCCATAAGGACCACACTCCACTTTGTCTAGTTTATGGATGGATGAGTAGAAAAATAGGGGAAGGAAACAAACAGACAAAGGTACCCAGTGTTCTTTTTTACTTCAATTGCTCTTTTTCACTCTAATTATTATTCTTGTTATTTTTGTGTGTGTGCTAATGAAGGTGCCAGGGACTGATTTGGGTGGTGAATGTACCACTATGTGATGGTACTGTAAACAATTGAAAGTACGATTTGTTTTGTATGACTGCGTGGTATGTGAATATATCTCAATAAAATGAAGATTAAAAAAAAAAAAAAAGTCCCTCAAAGAAAAACCTATGGGTTCTGGAAAGCAGTATTATCTGTATGCCTGGAGCAATGCCCTCAGCAGATGAATATCTGCTTTAATGGGTATTCCGAATTTGATGGGAAGGGTCACATAGGGTCAACAGCAACCTAGAAGATTGATATCTACATCCCCCTGCACTTCAGTTAGGACAGACCGCTGCCAATGACCATGGTGACAAGGGCGAGTGCCAGAGTGAAGGACCTGATTGGGCTCATCTGTTGGCAGTATCCAAGTGAAGGACAGGAGCCAAACTCAGTTACAACACCAGTGTTTATTGCCTGCATGTTAAGGATGATGGGGAGGTTGACACAGATTTCACTCCCACTGGATTCCAGTGAACCCACTCATAAGTTTGATTTCAGAGCCTTGACCCTAGTTGAAAAGTATTCATCTACTGCCCTGACATCCAAAGAGTCACTCTTTGTTCAAATAAATGATGCTCATGGATTCTCCCTTATTCAGGTTGACAATACAAAGGTCACCATGAAGGAAATTTTGCTAAAGGCAGTGAAGCAAAGGAAAAGATCCCAGAATATTTCAGACCCTCAGTACTTCCTGGAGAAGCAGAGTGAGCTCAGTGTTACTGTGGACCTGGAGAGCACCTTGGAGAGCCAGAGCACATGGGGGTTCTGCCTGGTCTGCAAGAATAGTTCAAGGACATATAGGGTTTTTAAAAAGGATCTGAAAATTGACTTAACTACCGTACAGAATATGTTTAGCAGCCACCATTACAAATCATTCCAAGTCAGCATGATCCACATTGTATGACTCACAACCAACATACTGTTAGGTGTCTCTGGAGACAAGGTAGAGGCAGATCCTGTTATGAATCAGAAAGCCAGAACTAAGTTTTAGATTAACCAGAAACTCATCTCAATTGATCCTGACTTGCTCTGTGCCTGTGACCCTTGCTGAAGAAAAAAAGCCCTAGTTGTGCAATATTTAAACTCACTTATCTAAGCAATCACAACTATAAACACCTCTACTTTGAATATGACACTGCTATCATCAATGAAATCATGCTCAAAGTTAACTACATCCTGGAATCATGAGCAATCACTGCCCAGGCTATTTTTCTCCAAAACAGAGAAAACTGAACAGATGTCCAAGGTTCAGCTGCCAATGGAGAAGAAATCAGGGCAGCAATGATTCTGGCCTCCAGCCTCAGTCTGTTGCCAAGCTCAGAGCCTGCCTGCCAGAGCCCAGGTGGCCTTAGAGCCCTCCCAGTGTCCTGAGTCCTGGGGAGAGAAGCCAGTACTTGGCACATGGGCACAGGGTTGGTGGGCTCTTGGGGAAAGCTTGGTATAGAGAGCCTCTAGGATGGAGTTGAGTAGCAATGACTGTGGTTAGCAGTCCCTGGTGACCAGACCAGACCACACCAAGAGGAACCACATGCTGCCCAGCCATTTTCACTGCCTGATGACCCTTCCCAAGTCTGTACATAACCATGCCCAGACACTTCCTTGCAGGTTTGATCAAATGTCTAAAAGCAAATGAAGAACAAAAATGTACATTTCATTATTCCTTTTAATAAATAGTTTACCCTTTATTTAAAAAAAATCAGAAATCTACACTATTTGACACAAAAAATATAAATGTGTAATTTGAGATCAGACAAACATAATGGGAGGATGGAAGGGTATAGGAGCAGAGACTGTGTATGCTACTGAAGTTAAGTTGGTATTAATTCAAACTAGATTATTATGGATTTAGGATGTTAAATGTAAACTCCATGGTAACAACAAAGAAAATATCTTAAAAATATTTTTCACAAAAGACCAAGAAAATAAAAAAGAAGGCAGTAATTGAGGAAATAAGGCACAAAAAGAAAGAGGACTTACAAAAAAATATATGGCAAAATGGCTAAAGTAAGTCCTGCCTTATCAGTAATAGCTTTGAATGTAAAAGGATTAAATGGCAGAATGCATCAAGAGTATGGTAAAACCATGTGCTGTTAAAAAGAGACTCATCTTACATCCAAAGTCACTATATAGGTTGAAAGCAAAAGGATGGAAAGGTATTCCATAAAAATAGTAAACAAAAGAGAGCTGGGCCACTATAGCAATGTCAGACAAAATAGACTCTAAGTCAAAAATTGTTGCAAAGTACAAGTAAGAACATGGTATACTGATGAAGGGGTGACTCCATCAGGGTATATAGCAATTATAAACACATATGCACCTAACAAGAGAGCCCAAAAATACATAAGGCAAATGTGATAGAATTGAAGGGAGAAATAGACAGTTCTATAATGGTAGTTGGAGACTTCAATTCATCATGTTCAATAATGTATATAACATTCATACAGAAGATCAATAGGAGACAGAGGTCTTGAAAAATACTATAGAGTAACTAGACCAAATATGCATAAATATAGACCCCTCCACACCAAAACAGCAAAACGCACTTTCTTCTCTAGTGCACATAGGTCATTCTCCATGATAGACCATATGGTAGGTAACAAAACAAATCTTAAAAGATTGAAATCATACAATGCATCATATCCAACCACGGTGGAATGAAGGTAGAAATCAACAGAAGGAAAATTGTATAATTCATTAATATGTGGAAATTAAACAGCACAGCCTTCAACAACCAATAGGTAAAGAATAAATCATGACGAAATTAGACAATTCTTAGAGACAAATGAAAATGAAAATGCAACATACCAAAATTTATGGGATGCAGAGAAATCAATGCACAGAGAGAAGTTAGCTGTAAATGCTAACATTTAAAAAGAAGAAAAATCTGAAATCAATAAAGTAACGTCATATCTTGAGAAACTAGAAAAAGAACAGCAATATAAACCCAAAGTTAACAGAAGGAAGGAAATAATAAAGACAATAGTGGAGATAAATTAAATAGAGAATAGGAAAACAATTTAGGAAATCAAAAAAACCAAAAGTTGATTCTTTGCAAAGATCAAAAACATAGACAAACCTCTAGCTTGACCGGCAAAGGAAAAAAATGCAAAAAAAAACTAAATCAGAAATAAAGTGAGGTCATTCCTACTGATCTTTGGGAAATTAAAATAATTAAAAGAGAATACTATAAACAATTGTATGCTTAAAAATACAGAGAATCTAGATGAAATGGACAGATTCCTAGAAACATTCAGTTTAACCAAACTGACTCAGAAAAAAATAGCTTACCACAGACACATCACAAGTAAAGATATTGACTCAAAAATCAAAACCTCCGAAGAAAAAAATTCTGGGACCAGGTGACTTCACTGGTAATTTCTATCAAGCATTCAAAGAATTAACACCAATCCTCAAACTCTTCCAAAAAATGAAGAGGAGGGAATTATTCCCAAATCATTCCAACAAACCAGCATCAACTGAATGTATTCAAGGGCTGTTTGTGGTGATGAATGTACAACTATATGATGAAACTGTGAACAACTGATTGTACCCTGTAGATGAATGTATGGTATGTGAATATATCTCTATAAAATTGCAGGGGGTAGGAAATAAACAGATAGATAACAAGTGCCAGAGAAAATGTGGAGAGACGGATGTACAAATTCACTGTTGGTAGGGAAGTAAAATGCTTCAGCCCATCTGGAGGGCAGTGTGGTGATTCCACAAGAAGCTAACTATGGGGTTGCCATAAGGTCCTGCAACCCCATTATTGGGTGTATATTTGGAAGAACTGAGAGCAGGAATATGAATGGACATTTGCACACTGGTGTTTATGGCAGCAGTATTCATGATTTTCAATAAATGGAGGTGGCCTAAGGGTATGTCAACTGATGAACAGAATGATGAACTGTGGTGTATTCATACAGTAGAATACTGAGTGGCTGCAAGAAGGAATGAAGTTGTGAGGCATGCAACTATGTTAATGGACCTTGAGGACAGCATTTTGAATGAAGTAAGCCAGAAACAGAAAGACAAACATTATAACACCTCACTGATATGGACTAACTATAAAGTGAAAATTCTGAGAATTGAATATTAGAGCATAGGTTATCGGGGAAGGCTTATTGTAAAGGTTCCTAGATTGCAAACTCTTACAACAGTCACATCCTTTCCTGAGTTGTAATGGTTATCTCTAAATTCTGAGATGCTGAGCTCTTTGTGTATAAACTGTTCACTATCTGTGTGACACCTGAGATTCAGAGCTAGAGTTTGGCAGCTAAGAATATCAGTATTACCCCACACAGTAACTGTTTAAAAAGCTGAAAAACAGTTCAGACTGCAATTATAGATATGAATGAAGGTGGTATGGTTGGGTCTAAAGCAAATCAGACCAAAGGATAAAGGATGATATTGACAATGTTTTAAAACTACAACTTCTGTGTGAGACCAAAGGAAGAGATGTTTATTTGGTGCAAAACCTATATTTTTGGTAGCACACCATATAATATAAGTTGAATGGTCAGTTTATTAAAACACCATAATTACATGGAACTTTGAATAGGGAATGAAATCTGGTTGGTTCATACAGGTTAGTGTGAATCTCCGATACATAGCAAAATAATTTGGGCAGTGAATTAAAATGTATTTGCAAGGCCCCCTTGGGGAACTGGGAAAAAATATGGAAATATTAAACTTCCCCAGCTGGCAAATTACTGATATTCTCACAAGCACTGGGGAATACCAATTTAGAAGGCTGAGCTCTCGATCTTGGGGCATGCCCTTATGAAGCTTGTTACTGCAAAAGAGAGGCTAAACCTACTTATAATTATGCCTAATAGTCATCCCCAGAGAACCTCTTTTGTTGCTCATGTGTGACCTCTCTCTCTAAACTAACTTGGCAGGTAAACTCACTGCCCTCCCCTCTATGTGGGACATAACTCCCAGGGGTATAAATCTTCCTGGCAATGTGGAGCATGACTCCAAAGGATGAGCCTGGACTTGGCATCATGGAATTGAGAAAGCCTTCTTGTCCAAAAGGTGGAAAAGGAATGAAACAAAATAAAGTTTCACTGGCTTAGAGATTTCAAATGGAGTTGAGAGGTCAGTCAGGAGATTATTCTTATTTGTTATATAGATATTCCTTTTAAGTTTTTAGTGAATTGGAATAGCTAGAAGGAAATACCTGAACTGTTGAACTGAAATCCAGGAGCCTAGATTCTTGAAGACAATTTTATAACTATATAGCTTACATAGTGTGACTGTGTGATTATGAAAACATTGTGGCTCTCACTCCCTTTATCCAGTGTATGGACAGATGAATAGGGGCAAAAATTAAATGAAAAATAAAGTGGGATGGGAGGGAAAGCATATTTGGGGTGTTGTTTTTTTTTTTGACTTTTATTTTTCTTCTTTTTCTTTTTTTTTTTGGAATAATGAAAATGTTCAAAAGTTGATTGTGGTGATGAATGTACAGCTATATGATGGTACTGTGGGCAATTGATTGCACATTGTGGATGATTGTATGGTATGTGAATATATCTCAATAAAACTAAATTTAAAGGAAAAAACATTACCTTGATACCTAAGCTAGATAAAGACATAAAAAATGAAGATAAATACAGACAAATTTCCCTTATGAATATAGATGCAAAAATACTCAACAAAAATACTACCATGTCAAATCTAACAGGATATTAAAAGTATATATACAATGACCAAGTGTGATTTATCCCTGTAATGCAAGGATAGTCCAACATGAGAAAATTAATCACCATAATACAGCACATTAATAGAATGAAGAAAGAAATACTTTAACATCTCAATTGATGCAGAAAATGCACTTGACTAAATCCAACACCCTTTCATGATTAAAAGAATCAAAAAACAGAAACATAAGGGAACTTCCTCAACATGATGAAGGGTATATGTGAAAAACCCACAGTTAACATTATACTCAATGGTGAAAGACTGAAATCTTCCCCCTAAGATCAGAAACAGAACAAGGACTCTCACTTTCACCACTGGTATTCAGCATTGTGCTGTAAGTTCTAGCAGGGGCAATTAGGGAAGAAAAAGATATTAAACTCATCTAAATTGGAAAGGAAAATGTATAACAATCTCTATTCACAGATGATATGATCCATTGTATAGAAAATTCCAAGATAGTCACAGGAAAACTATTAGACCTAATAAACTAATGGTGCAGTTGCAGGGTACAAGATTAAGGCACAAATACCAGTTGTGTTTCTATACACTGTAAATGAACAATATGAAAAGGAAATTGAGAAAATAATCTTAGTACAATAGCATCTCAAAGAATAAAATATCTAGGAATAATTTAGCCAAGGAGGTAAAAGACTTATACACTGAAAACCACAAAACACAGCTAAAAGAAAGAAGGCCTGTGCTGCTTTGGATATATTATTTCCCCCAAAAGCCATATTCTTTAATGGCAATTTTGTAGGGGTAGAATGATTAATCTTTTTGATTAGGCTGTAACCTCTTGATTGAATGTTTCCATGGAGACTTGGCCCCACCCATTCAGCATTGGTCTTGATTAGTTTACTGGAGTCCTTTAAAAAGAGCCACAAAGGCCCAGACACTTGCTGATACTGACAGTTAGAGATGCTTGAGGAGTGACATTTTGGGATGCATCTGGGAGCAAAGGCCCAGATGGCTGCAGCTGAGACATTTTGGAGACGGCCATTGAAAGCAGACTTTTGCTGACACTTTGGAGATGCTAGCCCAGAGTTGCTCCAGAGAAGGTAAGAGAGGAAAAAACAACCCAAGAGCAACATTTTGGAGAAAGCCATTTTGAAACAAATCCTGGGAGCAAAGGAAGAAGATGCCAGGCATGTGCCTTCCCAGCTGACAGAGATATTCCAGGTGCCATTGGCCATTCTTCAGTGATGGTACCTGATTGTTGATGCCTTAATTTGGATGCTTTTATGGCCTTAGGACTGTAACTTTGTAACCAAATAAAAACCCCCTTATAAAAGCCAAACTATTTCTGGTATTTTGCATAATGGCAGCATTAGCAAACTGGAGCAAGGCCTAAATAAGTGGAAAAATATTCCATGGTCATAGATTGGAAGACTTAATATTAAGACGTCAGTTCTACCCAAAGCAATCTACAGATTCAATGCAATCTCAGTCAAATTTCCATCAGCCTTTTTTAAAGAAATGGAAAAATGAATCCTCAAATCATATCAAATCTCAAGGGATATTAAATAACCAAAATCACCTTGAAAAAGAAGAACAAAGTGAAAGGACTCATACTTTTGATTTCAAAACATACTATAAAGCCCCAGCAACCAAAACAGTGTGGTACTGGCCTAAGGATAGAGGTATTGACTAGTGGACTAGAATTGAGCATCCAGAAATGAACCCACATATCTAAGGTCAACTAATTTTCAACAAGGGTGCCAAGTCCACTCAATGAGGGAAGAATTGTCTCTTCAACAAACGGTGCTGGGAAAACAGGATGTCCATGCAGAATGAGTTTCTGTTTGGGGTCATAAAAAGTCTTGGTAATGGATGGTGGTGATAGTAGCACAATGTTGTGAATGAAATTCATACTATTGAAGTGTATAATTTCAAATGGTTAAAATGGGAATTTTCACATTATATATATATATAATACATATATACACGTATATGTATGTATACATACATTATATATAATCACAATAAAAAATAAATTAAATAAAGAAAAATAAAAATAAAACAAGGGATAAAAGAAAGTTATTTTAAAGTGATTTTTGGGAAAAAATTATTTTGTTCATAAGAATATAGTGACCCTTATTATAAACTATGAACTATAGTTAACAGCACAGTTATAAAAATGTTCTTTCATGAATTGTGCCAATGCAAGGTGTTAATAACAGGGTGATATATGGGCTGTCTGTATTTTATGCATGATTTTTCAGTAAAATTTTTAAAAGAGGAAAGGAAAAATAATTGTGCTATCAAACTGTGTTGGGCTAAAATAGGTGCTATTTTTTTTTTCATTATTTCAGGGGTTGTCTGCTTGTTCTTCTATCCATGAGATAAGAAGACTGGTCACAGGCAATTTTTTCTTAATTTAATCAATGAGTCCTCCGGGACTGGCTCATGCTAGTAACTCAGTGGGTTGAATAAAAAAACACAGAATTCAAAACACAAAATAACACTTCAAAAATCACCTGCCACAAATGTATTACATAAATCAAGGGATACAATCACCTTGGGCTCATTATTTAAAATTGAGCTTTTATAGTTGAATTGTTTTATCTCTCAGAAATCTGCATCTGGTAGTAATTAATTCATTTTCTCATTATTGTGTACTCAAGGACTGAATAGACAAAGAGGTGGCTGCAGTAAGGACTGGGCAGGGACTGACAAATTCTAAATGTAAATGATTGAGAATGAAATGGAGGTGCCAATACATGCAAATAATGGGGAAAAATTAAAAGCAAGTTATTCAGGAATCATTTACAAAAAACCAAAAAGAGAGTAGAGGGGTGTATCAGATATAATTCAGAGGTGCTGAGTCCTTCTGACAAGGACACTGATGGTGCCAGCTATGGAAAAAAAAGTGTTTTGTTCTTGATGACAATGATCAGATTAGTTTTTGATGTTTTAAGTTGAAGTTGTGCAATATAGCCATGTGGGCATATCCATAGTTCCACGGCAAGAGATGAGGTTCAAAAATGACATTGGGATAAAGAACTCCTACAACTCAATGACACCCAAAAAATAGACAACCCAATTTAAAAATGGGCAAAAGACCAAAATAGACGTTTCTCCAAAGAAGATGTAAAAAATCCAATATCAGCTTATCTTAACTTGACCTTAATTACATCTCCCTAGATCCTATTTACAAATAAGGTCGCATTCATGGGTACCAGAGGTTACGAGTTGAATATTTCCTTTTGGGGGACACAATTAAGACCCTCCTTCTACCCCAAGCTAGTTGCAATGGCTAATTGACTGTATTTCCTTATTGGCTAAAAACAATCAGGATTAAGCCCCTAAATCAGGTTTGGGACTAATCCTACTCAAACAATGAGGGCTGAGAACAGAAAAGTGGTCTCCTCCACAAATCAAAAAAATCAAAGTACTCATCTCAGAAAGAATGATTATGTATCTGGGCAGCAAAAAATAAACAAACCTGGTTAAATACTCCAATCACTAATCCGTGTGTGTGTGTGTGTGTTTGTGTGTGTGTGTGTGTGTGTGTGTGTAAAATCATATACATGGTACCTACAAAAAAATTAGGAGAATATAGGTGGTACGTATGGTTAACAACCGGGTTTCCACAAAACTCAAAAATTAAGCTATAAAATCAGCCCATAATTGATAAGATAAAATGCATTAACAAAGGCATTCTACAGACAAAATATTAGACAAAAGAAGGACAAGTTCTCAATTAATCAATATATAAACAGCATATTGATTTGAAGGAAGATGGCCATCTTGGAAAAGATGTAATGTCCTTGCCAAGGGCTTCATTCTGTCTGGCTTTGTAGCAGGTGTATCCCTAACATGGAGCTAGGCACATCAGGCACTGGTATACACTGTCCACTTTGCTAATACTTTCCTCCCCAAATAGACTCTGAATTATAATTTGTCTTCCCACATGGTTTCCTCAACAGACAGATAATTGTGCCACTGGCACAAATACAAGCTTAGCAGTTATGTTTTTCACTGAAAACTAAAATGAACATTCTGGCTTATGCAGATAACTATTCTGAGCTTGATTATCTTTGGTCCATCTGGAAAAGCTTTTAAGTCTGATGGCTTAAAAATGAGAAGATAGCAGCATAGAGAGGAGTGGAGTTTTGTCAGTCCCCTGGAGTAACTAATAAACAACCAGGAACAACTAGTAAATGATCCAGAATAGCTGCTGGGGGACAACCATGACTGTCCACACATTTTGCACCAGCCTGGATTGGGTGGAGTGGCTGAGATCACAGCATAAAATCTGTAAGTAGAAACTGTGGAACCGTGCCAGGAGTCCCCTCACCCCATGGAAGGCTGAACTGCAAAATCTCACTCTGGGAGAGATCAGCAGTCCCAGAGCTAGTGAATATAGCTCAGCCCAGCTCCAGCTGGGGTTTTAATTAACAAATGTGGAATGCTGAATACAAGCTGCAAAAATAATGAGCAGACAGAGGCTTTTAGTGACAACTGACCTTAAGGAGCCAGAAAACACTTATGTCCCAGGAAAGGGAGCCCAGAAGACCAAGTACTTTCTCTGGCTGATGGGCAAAACTGGGAGACTGTGGACTGGCTCTGAAAGGAAGCATTCTTTCCCTTTTTACTCTCTCATCCTGAGTGGCTCAGTGGAGAGAGCCTCAGCCATTTTCAGTTCACAGTGCTCTGACCCAGGCAGGGGTGGAGATAACAGAGTCAGAGAGACAAAGACCAATTCAAACGCAGAAGACAACTCCCTGGGGGGTGTATCTTCCCCAAGAAGAAGGAGGTGGGGCCCAATTCTACAGTCATCTTCCTTTCAGGATTCAGACCCCAGAGGCTGGGGGAAAACAAGCAAACAGAAACTATAGGGGCCACACCTCCTTACACCAGTTGGGAGTGAGAGGCTGATAGGTGCCACCTGCTGGGCAAGTTAGGAAAAACACAGTGGCTAGAGACCTCACATGAAAGTCTGTCAATCTCTAAGACACACCCTCAGGGAGACTTGAAACTGAATATAACCTCACTCTGACATCTGAACCCATTATGGTCTGGGAAAATCTGATTGGGGCAACTGGGGAAGCCAGAGACCTAGACAAGAGAGGACTACAAACTACACTGGGAAGGGCAGAGATATGGCCCAGCCAAAGGAACAAACTTACACCTCAATCAAGATACAGTTGTGGTATTTTTTCACTTTAATGAAATAATCAAGTAAAGATTTTCAAAGGAATATGCTAAATCAAAACAAAAACAAAGTCTGTGAGTTCAGGGAAGATACGGCAAAAGAGATGAAGGATATAAAGAAAATACTGGATGAAGATAAGGTAGAAATCAAAAGTTTGAAAAAATAACTAGCAGAATATATGGAAATGAAAGGCACAATACAAGAGATGAAAAACACAATGGAGACATACAACAGCAGATCTCAAGAGGCAGAAGAAAACGCTCATGAAATGGAGAACAAGGCACCTGAAAGCCTACACATGAAAGAATAGATAAGGAAAAGAATGGAAAAATATGAGCAACATCTCAGGGGATTGAATGACAAAACAAATTGCATGCATGTACGTGTCATGGGTTTCCCAGAAGGAGTAGACAAGGGAAAAGTAGCAGAAGCAATAATAGAGGAAATAATCAATGAAAATTTCCCATCTCTTTTGAAAGTCATAAAATTACAGATCCAAGAAGTGCAGTATACCCCAAACAGAACAGATATGAATAAACCTACACCAAGACACTTAACAATCAGATTATCAAATGTCAAAGACATTGAATAGGAAGTGAGATATGGTAGGTTTGTATATGTTAGAGTGAAGCAGTGACACATCCCAAAGTAATTTGGGCAGAGAATAAAAATATATTTGCAGCCCCCCCCCCCCCAAGGAACTGGCAGAAAATGTGGGGGAGTTGGACTTCCTCTCCTGGACTGATGCGGATGTTCTCACAAATATTGAGGACTGGTGGTTTGATGTGCTGAGCCCTCTATCATGGGACTTGCACTTATGAAGCTTATTACTGCATGGGAGGCTAGACTTGCATATAATTATACCTAAAATTCTCCCCCTGAGTACCTCTTTCTTGCTCAGATGTGGCCCTCTTTCTCCCTTTAACTAAGCTACCTTAGCAGGTGAACTCACTGCCTTTCCCCCTAAGTGGGAGCTGACTCCCAGGGATATAAATTTCCCTGGCAATCCAGGATATGACTCCTGGAGATGAATCTGGACCCAGCATCATGGGATTGAGAATATCTTCTTGACCAAGAGGGAGATGCAAAATGAAACAAAATAAAGTTTCAGTTGCTGAGAGATTTCAAATGGAGTCGAAAGGTCACTCTGGTGGACATTTTTATGCACTATATAGATAACACCTCTTAGGTTTCAATGTATTGGATTAGCTAGAAGTAAATACCTGAAACTGCCAAATTTCAACCCAGTAGTCTGGACTCTTGAAGGTGATTGTATAACAATGTAGATTACAAGGGGTGACAGTGTGATTATGAAAATCTTGTGGATCGCACTCCCTTTATCTAGTGTATGGATGGATGAGTAGAAAATAGGGACAAAAACTGAATGAAAAATAGGGTCAGATGGGGGATGATTTGGGTGTTCTTTTTTACTTTTATTTTTTATTCTTATTCTGATTCTTTCCTATGTAAGGAGAATGTTCAAAAATAGGGTGATGAATGCATGACTATATGATGGCACTGTGAACAGTTGACTGTACACCATGGATGATTATATGATATGTGAATATATTTCAATAAAACTGAATTCAATTTAAAAAAAATATCAAAGACAAAGAAAGAATGCTAAAAGCAGCAAGGGAAAAACAATCCATCACATACAAAGGAGGCTTGATAAGACTATGTGTGGATTTCTCAGTAGAAACCATGGAGGCAAGAAAGAAGTGGCGTGATGTATTTAAGATACTGAAAGAGAAAAACCACCAACTGAGAATCCTGCATCTGGCAAAACTGTCCATCAAGCATGAGGGAGAGTTTAAAATATTCTCTGACAAACAGTCAATGAGAGAGTTTGTGAACAAGATACCTGCACTATAGGAAATCCTAAAGGGAGCACTACAGACAGATAGTAAAAGACAGGAGTGAGAGATTTGGAACACAATTTGGGGTGATGGTAGCACAGCAATGTAAGTACACTGAACAAAGATGACTGTGAGTATGGTTGAAAGAGGAAGGTTAGGAGCATGTGGGACTCCAGAAGAAAAGAGGAAAGATAAAGACTGGGACTGTAAAACTCAGTGAAACCTAGAGTGCTCAACAATTGTGATAAAATGTACAAATATGTTTTTACATGAGGGAGAACAAATGAATGTCAATGTTGCAAGGTGTTAAAAATAGGGTAGTATTGGGGAAAAAATAGTCAATGGAAACTAGAGACTATAGTTAACAGAAACATTGTATTATGCTTCCTTTAATGTAGCGAAGGCAATATACCAAAGCTAAATGCCTATGAGAGGGGACATAAAGGAGTAGTATATGACACTTGGCATTGGTGATGTTGTCTGACTCTTTTATACCACTTTAGTTTAATTCTACCCTTCCTTTTGTTGCTTTTTAGCTGTCTTTTTTTCTTTCTTTTGTCTCTTTACCTCCTTTGACTCTTCCTCCTTCCTTGTGGAAGAAATGGATATGTCCTTATATAGGTAGTGGTGATGGTGGTGAATGCATGAATATGTGATTATACAGGGAACCATTGATTGTTCACTTAGGACAGAACGTATGATGTATGGTCAAAACTGTCTTAAAAAAAAACAGGTTGATGAAGAAATCTTGAGGGCACTATATTGAGTGAAATAAGTCAGACACACAAGGACAAATATTGTATAGTCACACTGAAATGAAGTAATTATAATATGCAAACACATAGACATTCAATATAAGTTACCACGATAAAGAATGAGGATAAAGAATGGGGAGTGGTTGCTTATTTTGAGCAAAATGTTTAACTAGGTTGAACTTAACTGTTTGGAAACTGACAGAGGTGATGGTAGCACGCTATTTTGAGAGTGACTAACAGTGCTGCATAGTGTGTGAGTGTGGTGGAAAGAGGAAACCTAGAGTCACATATGTCACCAGAAGGAAAATTGGAGGTTCAAATATGGGAATGTATAAAACAGTGAACCTTGTGGTGGACAATGTCCAGGAATAATTGTACAAATATCAGATATCTCTTTCATGAAATAGAACAAATGTATTACACTATATCTAGAAGATAATAATACAGGGTTATATAGGGAAAAATATACTTATTGCATACTATGTACCACAGTAACAAATGTAACAGTAGCAAATGTACTATACCAATACAATGATTAAATAATGGTTAAGGTTATGGGAAGATTTGAGTTTTCTTTTTTTGTCTTTATTTCTTTTCTGGAATAATGAAAATGTCTTAAAAATGGAAAAAAATTAATTCTGGTGATGGATGAACAGCTATATGATGATACCATGGGCAACTGATTGTGCACTTTGCATCTTTGGATGATTGTACGGTATGTAAACAATCTAAATAAAATTAAATTTAAAAAAAATGAATACTCTTAATCACTCTTTGCTATAGTCCCTCCAGACCCACTATCCAATGCATCAAAGCCATTATGAAGATCACATTTTCTACCAAATTAAATGAACATCTTCTATCTTGTGGCTCAGATACTGATAAATCATTATAAATAAATAATAATAATAAAAACAAAAATAATATCATTTCTTAGCATTTACTATACTCGAAGCACTATTGTAAGCATTTACTGATTCATTTAATTCTCACAATAAGCCTATGGGATAATTATTATTTTTATTCCCATTTTACAAAGGAGAAACTGATGCACACAGCATCCAAGTAACTTGCCCAAGGGCACACAGGGACTTATATACTCATTTATCTATGGACTACCCAAGGCAGGCCACAGCTGAATATTATAACTTTACTGCCAGTTTGAGAACACATAACAAGTTCTGAGACAACATAAGGGAGAAAAATTACTGTCTTCAATTCCTTGTCTAAATTCTCTTCTAGAACTTGTTGTAAGCTAGGTGAAAACAAAGAACACTTCCCCAACTCTGAGTATGCTCCTTTTCTCCAGATTCCTAAAGAATTTTTAGTGTTGCTTAGAAAGCTGTTACTTTAGGCTTAAGCAATGATTCATTGGTTTTGCTTCAATTATTTAGTGACTGCTTTTTGTATAGTTGATTGAATTGGCCATGAGATTGGCCCATTTATTCACTCATTAAGACCCTAATCATAAGTTTTCAATTTCTTTCTTGCTTTACTACAGCTGAGGAGTCAGTACTATGCTCCCACCAGTCGCAGCAGCAGACTGTGTCAGTGATTCTCAAATAGGGGAGCGTATCTACCCTTGTGATCTTCATGTGCCCTGAGGAAGCATTTGAGAATCTCAAAACAGGGGAAGGCAAATGGGCTTCAGAAAAGTGTTAGCTCCTAACCCTCCTTAAGAATCACTGCTCTGAAGCTGGACTGAACATTTTTCAATGGTTTTCCTGCTACAGACATGGACTCAATTTTGGTATTCAAAATTGTTCAATCTTTGTCATGGTGGAGTTTTCTGCTAAACTGTGCTTTTACAATCTCAATCTATGCGTTCCTGGTCATTCTAGAAACCAATAATGACCAAAATTTTGTTCTAATAACCAAGAGATAAACTGGTTAGGGGAATAATGAAAAAAGGAGAAATAGTCTGGTCAACATAAATCATTGGGTGGTTATCTAGTCCTAAAACTATATAAATGTCTGCACAATTGCCCCAACTCACAACTTCATTGTGAACATTAGCTTAGAGTTAGAAAAATGAATGTCCATGAGAAAGCACAGGTCCCTTTCCGCGGCCTTCCTTGTGGCATTTTTGATCTCCTTATTCCTAAGACTGTAGATGATGGGATTCACCATGGGGATCACCACAGCATAGAATACGGACACCACCTTGTCCCGATTTAGGGAGTGGCTGGAATTAGGTCGCATGTACATGAAGAGACCAGAGCCGTAGAAGAGGGTCACAGCGGTCAGGTGAGAGGCACAGGTGTTGAAGGCCTTGGTCCTACCTTTAGATGAGCTGATTTTTAGCACAGCAGCAACAATGTAACCATAAGAAATGAGAACCACAAGGGCAGACACCACTCCCACAACAACATCCACAATGAAGATCACCACCTGGCTGGTGAAAGTATCAGAGCAGGACAGAGCCAGGACTGGGGGAAGGTCACAGAAGAAGTGGTTGATCATGCTGGGCCCACAGAAATCATGATGATAGACAGAGTAGGTTTCAATGAAAGAACTAAGGAATCCACCCACTTGAGACCCAGCCACCATCTTTAAACAAAGTATATGGGAAATGAGGGCTGTGTAGAACAGTGGGTTGCAGATGGCAGCATACCGGTCATATGCCATGGCTGCCAAGAGAAAGCATTCTGTCAGCCCCATTCCACAGAAGACAAAGTATTGCAGTGCACAGCCAAGGAAAGAAATGGTTTTCTGCTCTGTGATGATGTCAGAGAGCATCTTCAGAGACGTGGAGGTTGCATAGCAGATGTCCAGGAAGGACAGGTTACAGAGGAAGAAGTACATGGGTGTGTGCAGGTGAGAATCCATCCTGATGAGGGTGATGAGGCTCAGGTTCCAGGTCAGTGTCATGAGGTAGATTCCCAAAAATAACAGAGAAAGGAAAATCTTAATTGGGGGATGATCTGAAAATCCCAGGAGGATGAATTTTGTCACAAATGTGTTGTTCCTTTCTGTAGCTATAGAGCTGTTTCATGCAAAAAGGAAAGAAGCAATCATATAGTTAGATTTTGTTTGTTATTCTATGAATGGGTATTGCCTGAAAAGTGATTTGGGCAGTTAATATCCAGTTAAAGTCCCAGCTATCTCTTAGGCAAGGTCCTCTCAGAGGGAGTCTGCCTATGATAATCTCTTGGCACTATTTTAAGTGTTTATACTATATGCCTTGTGGACTAAAAGATATTGTGAGTCAGAAGCCTGGGTTATATCCTCAGCTCCTTCCTAATTCACTCGATGACTGTGGAAAGCTTATTTCACCACCTGAATCTTCAATTGCTCAATTATAAAATGAGAGGGCTGAATAAGTTTTATTCTACAGTCCCTTTGGATTTGGATTTCTTATGGATTTTTTAGCCTTTCTGACTTGAAAATGTAAACCCAGTTTAAGATAAAGTTAGACATTTATCATACTTTACATTTCTTTATTACAAACTTTTAAAAAAAGAACTAAACACAGTGGGCTATAATATTATACATATTCCATTTTGGAAGTGAAAAACCAGCACAGAAGAAGCCATTCTCCTAGGTTAAATACATATATATGTATTTACAAAATTTTTCTAATTATATAATTTTTTTGTAAGTCATAGCATAAAACATATAAAAAGATCAAAATTTGGAATAATGCAATCAGCACCAAAATTGGATGGAAGGACAATCTCCATAGAGTGAGGGATGGAGCAAAACCAAATTGACAGAAATTGACTGAGCTATGGTCAAGAGCCAGCAGAAACCAGTATTTTGAGGGCAAGAAAGATGAGGAAAAGGGGAGGATTCATTAGATATTAAAAGACAATGATATTTAAAGACAACTTTGATACCATAAAACCAGAGCAGATTATCAGTCTAAAGACGTGCAGTAAACCTGTACCTGTTTTGTGATTAAGCAAGGATGGGCTAGCATTGAAATATGGCTAAAATGAGAAATAAAAATGGGAATAAAAACACAGAAGTTCCCTAGGGAAGATTCAGTATTGAAATGAAAGTTTGTGGTATTTCATCATTTGTATAGAATGTGGTTGCCCATGCATGTTTGCAATTAATTATACTTATCTGATTGTGTTTCTCAGGTCCTCATCATGTTAAAAATCCATCCTAGATTTATGTTTTGTAAAAAGAATTTAATTTCCTTACAAGTCACAGACTGAGCAGCTAAAGCCAAGAAGAAGAGTCAAGACCACTTTTGACAACGTCATCAACGTTGTAAAATCCTATCAAAAAGATACACCAGCTTATTTGGTGAAATCTCCCCTACCAGAAGGTAAGCTGCTCAAAGACAGGCAGATTGCTGTCTGTTCTGTTTGTTGATCTATCCTGAGTGCCTTGAATACTTCCATAAGCACCTGGTAAATATTTGTTGAATGAGAAAATGATTGTTTTTTACTGATGATCAGCAAAGCCTAGAATAGTGTTTGGCCTATATTCAGTGGTCAATTATAATAATAATCACAAACACTTATTTAATGCTTACTGTGTACTGGGCACTGTTCTAAAGTCTTAATTTCTACTGATTCATTTAATTACCCCAACAGTTCCTGGAGGTGGGTAGTGTTACTCTGCCTCTTTTACAACTAATAGGGGGAAAAGACTGTACATTTACAATTGTCATTTTGTGGGAAGGAGCTGGATGTACTAAGTTACTTCATGCAGAAGTATCCTGGGATCTCATGCTCAGGAGAAGAAATATTGGTTGCTTTGCTCCAATTACATCTTTTGCAAACTTTAGTTCATCTGCATTTTCCAATGCTCTATACCTGGTTTATGGTTCAATTTTTTTATAGTTTGAACTCATGCACATAGTAATAACTGCTCCTAGAGCCTCTGGTCCTTTGTTACCGAGTCTGTAAAATGTCCTTTGGGAGCTCATTACTTTAATGGGCAGAGGTAGCCACATTCTTCCTCTGAGAGGCTGCCCTCTGTCACCTACTCCTGGGTCCAAGGTTAAAAACCCAACCATTATTAGAGAGAAGCAAACTTTTCTGAGGGCTAATTGTTCTCAGGAGTGATGGTGAAAGGACCCAACCCATAGCCAGAGTCTTCTTTCAGTCCCGTGTCTTACTCTCCTCTGGGCTTTCCCTGATCTGGTCCAGTTAGATTTCCTTTGTGAGTTGGTGGCAGCCTTCTGCTTTAAGACACCCTTTTTGGATGTGAACCACACAGACAAACAGACCAGACTTTGTGCTAAATATACTTGGTAAAAACACAGGTTCCCAAGTGAGAAAGTTGGGTTCAACTTCTGGCTCTGTGATTTTATCAATATAAATGTGTACAACATTTTTTAAGTTCTTTATCAATTTCCTCATTTGTAAAACTGGTGGAATAATAATACCTACCTCAAAAGGTGGATATGATATTTAAATGAGATGTGAATAAGGTCTTAGCACAGTGCCTGTGAATAGAAAACCCTCAATAAGTATTAGCTGATAACATTATCAACTCTGTCTCTAGGATCATAGCCAAGGGATGTCTTTCCTTTCTGAATTTTATTGTGATGACAACTGTTCATTTTCTCTTTAATATTTGCGTACCACTCAAACCCTTCCATTACCAAGATGTGTCACTGTGGGCATGTCAATTAAACCCTCTGGGCCTGAGTAAATTGGGCTCAGTTTCCAAAGACCCCTCATGTTCTGAAAGTCTGGATCTGTAAGT
Organism: Choloepus didactylus; assembly: GCF_015220235.1. Lineage (NCBI taxonomy): Eukaryota > Metazoa > Chordata > Mammalia > Pilosa > Megalonychidae > Choloepus > Choloepus didactylus. Next base: position 16,118,570 of record NC_051312.1, read on the forward strand.
ATAGATGAAATTTTAAAAATTTTATTTCCCCTTTTTAAAACATTTCCTAAAGTGATAAGTTTTATAAAAAGGAGTTAATCTGTTTCATGGATGATAGAATTATTTTCTACATGAAGGGATGTAATTGCTGAGGCTCTTGACATATAATGGGTAGTGGATGATTTTTTAGGGAAGGAAGCTTAGCAACTAAGATAGTTGAAGAAAATGGAGATAAATTACCACCAAAATCAATTGGGAACAAGAAATGGCAAGGAAATTCTTCATTAGGCAAAGCATTGTTAGTCAGGGTTGGGAATAAACTGACCTAGAAGATCCTACTACTGAATAAAGATCTGGGGTAAATTTAAAAGGTTAAATCCATAATTAGGATCAATATATTTTCTGGAGATTAGAAAAGCCTGATAAAACATAATGGCAATAGACTTTATTTTGCATGCCAACAACATTAATGAATCTTGAAGACATCATGTTGAATGAAATGAGCCAGACACAAAAGGAAAATATCGCATGATCTCCCTTATATGAAATATCTAGAAGAAGCAAATTTCATAGAGATGGATAGTAAATTATAGGTTACTGGGGACCCAGAGTAGGGGAGGAGAAGGAATTATTGCTTACTGTTTGCAAAGTTTTTGTTTGAGGTGATAAAAAGGTTGGGGTAATGGGTGTTGGTAAGAGTAGCACAATATTGTGAATGTAATTAATACTAATGAACTGTACACTTGAACACGGTTAAAAAAGTTTGAATTGAATGTTTGTTACTACAATAAAAAGTTAAAAATAGAACAGTGTGGTACTGGCTAAAGATAGCTGTATAGATAAGTGGAATATAATTGAAAGTCCAGAAGTAAACCCATACCAAAAATATATCAATGCAAATACCACATAAAAGAAAATAAACCACACATGGAATTATAAATGCTGAGAAGCAGAGGACCTGACTTTAAAACTCAGGTCAAAATTTATCTCACTAGGATTCTATGCATCTTAGAGTTTGTTCACTGACAGCGTCTCCTAAAATACTAATTGCCTTCATGTTTGGGTAACATGTCAACATACCTGTTTTAATGAGGCTATTTTAATTGTTTTAAAACAAAGCCCAGAAAAAATCCATTCTCTTGATTCTCAAGTTGGGGTCTGAAAAGTATTCAGTTTTGATTTCTTCCACTAGTGACTAGTAAAAACTTGAACCTGATAAAGATCCAAAGTCTTTTCACCAAGCAGTCCTATATAACAAATCCTAGGTAAAGATGCATTTAGAGATTTTAGAATTCTTTTAAAAATATTAAAAGAGGAAAAGCACTAGGCTAAAAGTCCTAAGACCTGAGTTCCAATTTCCCTTCTACTGTGGGAGATTAGGCTTTTGACTTCTCTGGGCCTCAGTTTCCTACAGTGAAACCAAGAAACTTAAATAGAAGAACCCAAACTGTATGATTACATCTAAGATAAGTCTACAAACCATAGCTGCACAGTGCTGGCCAAGTTTAGATCCCCTATGGGGTATTGCTGCCATCTTGTGGAAATGTGTCTAAATTGTAAGGTCAGTTTTAAGAGTTACCTTTAGGGCCTAAAATGATGAGACCCCTGCATTGCAATAATGATCATTATGAAACACATTATGGCCCCCTCCCCAGTCCCCAAGCACTGTACCATGAGCTTCTCAGGCATCTGAGCTCAATACTATACTTCAGTTCAATCTTGATACAGATCCCAGACCAAGGAGATAAAGCAACTTACCATACTTAATGTAAATAGTGAATAGCAGTAATAAATATATTTATATAAGGGTGATTGTATAAACAACTGCATGATTGTATGAGGCTCATATGACATAAACCTGTATGAAAAATATCATAAGAGCTCTTCAAATGGAAGGAGATATCATTTTGATTTCTACATTGCCCATTGGTCTCAGAAGAAACACCTCCAACTATAATATTCCAATACCAGTTTATTAGAAATAGCACAGGAATCTATATATAACTGCTGTTCCCAGCTAGCTATATGTTTTCATTTAATACCAATATTTTCATTAAAATGCCACTTAATGTATCATTTTATGTGCTTCTCCCTAAATATATAACTTTCCTTACCCACTGATATATTGGAAGTTGCAGGAAAGATTTAAAATAATTGTTAATGCAAAAGAAAAACTAAACTTAATGACACATGAGTCAACACCATCATGACTATGAATTTTCCAAGAAGGCTTTTAGTGTTGCTCTGACTAAAATCCCATTCATCAGAAGTTCCCTCAGGAACCCTTGAAGGGAGTATCCTAAAAGAAGACAACCAAGGTGTGATGGTTGGTTTCAGAGGAGAGTGGTGATTCCTGAAAGAGTCAGTCTTCTATCACTTTCATCATCCTTCAGCCCAGAACAAAGACCCATTCTTGAGTTCTAGCCCAAAGGGACTAGAAAAAGAATGGTGGAATGAAGAAGAAGCTGAAAAAGAGTGCTAGCTAACATTTATGGGGCATTGGAAGTGCAAGCAGCACTGATGCCAGTAGTGTGGGCAGCATCGGGAGATGGTGCTTTCAGTGCAGCTACATGACATGTGCCTTCATGGCAGCATCTGCAGCTGCAGCATGGTGCTGGTGTGCCTTGGAGTCTGTGACATCTGCAGTCAGGTACCTTCAGGAAACACCATCCTGACTCCAAACTAACACAAAGAAAAATGGCAGACAGCACAATAGCAGATTATTGTACAAACATGTGAAAAAACTAACATTAAAAAAAAAAAAAACAACATGTGAGACACTCTGCTTATAGCTCCCAGAATTAGAAGGAATTTGGAGGAATCTGGGGTTCCTGAAGAATGAGTAAGGAGAGATTCTGGAACACATTGTTTTATGGCTGTATCGTAATTATGCTTTAAACTACTCTGTCCAATGTGGCCAGAAATGATGGGTATGCATAACACTATTAATTTAAACTCTGAGATAAGAGAAAATAGCCTAGTCAAATGTGTAGAGGGTAAAAATAGAAAAGTACAGGAGATAAGACTTTGAGGAATATCCACACATGGATGGAGTTGGGGGCATGAGGACAATGAATTAGTGAAAAAAACGATTAGTACGCTATCCCTCATGTCCGTTCTGTTCCCCCAACACAAATGCACACACATGCACATACAAGCATTTTTCCTCCATTCTTGCAGTTCTCCTGGCCATGTTCTAAGCTACATTTGCAAGAACTGAAAACAAAGAAACAATAAATGATTTAGCCAGTGACTCCCTGCTTTCAGAATAACTCTGGGTCTATACAATTTTCCTTATTGAGCTCACCTCCCATGACTATCTTGGCTTTAAGAACTGAGACTTGCTTCTGCTTTAGGATAACTCTCATGAAAATTGATTACTTGTCTCTAGCTCTGGTTGCTCTTTTGTGATAGGGTTGCTTTGGAATTACCTTCTCTCAAATACAACTACTTGGTTTGGGTTGTAGCTACTTTCCTTCCTGATCAGCTGCCCATTTGGACTTACTCCACTGTCATTTCACCTTTCCTTACACTGAAAATCAGATTAAAAGAATAGCCTGGCACCCATTTTCCAGGTTCTTTCCCTCACTCAATCCACCTAAAGAAGAAGGGAAAGTAGGCATATCACTCATGGTCAAAGTATAGCCAAGCTCTTCCACATTAATATCTTGATCTTCTATCAGTTATCAAGAGTAATTCATTGTGAGGTGATTGCTTATTTTAAAGAATGGCTCCATTTCTTGACCTCCAAGAAATGCATCCTGGTGATGAACCCTATGGCAGACGTTATGGAGAGTGATGTCATTGCTTACATTGTTCTTGGGTGATCTCATCCAGTTATGTGGCTATAAAGACTCTTCTAGGCCAGTGACACTCAAAGTTCTATCTCCAGCCCTGACCTCTCCATTACGTTCCCAACTCATGAACCTAACTGGTCTTCTGATATCCAATGGTTATGTAATCAGCATCTCAAAATTAGCATACTAAAACAGAACTCTTGCTTTCCTCCAAATTTCTGTTCTTTCCTCAGTATTCCCTTTCCCAGTAAATGGTACCATCACCCACCAGCCACTCAAGCCAAAATCTTGGGCTTGTAAGTGATTCCCCTTTCCCTATGTCTAGGCCATTCCATCTCCAAAATATAATATCTGCTATGTAACCACATCTCTCTGACCTCACTCATGACACTAAATTCAAGCCACCATCATCCCTCACTTAGACTAATCTAATTTCCAATCTATTATAGCTCATTCTCCGAAAAGTAGCCAGAATAACCTTCCAAAAATGTAAATGAGATCAGTTTACAGTTTTCCAATGGTTTTTCCCTGCAGCTTCCCAAGTCCTTTCCCACAACCCAGCCTGCTCCCCAGCCTCACCTCATAGTGCTTCCATTCTCCTTCACTGTGATGGAGCCCCACTGACCTTCTGTCAGTTTCCACATTAGTTTCCAAAGCAGGGCCTTCACATGTGCTGTTCCCACTGCTTGGAAAATTCTGTGCCCTGATCTTTTAATGGATTGCTCCCTCTCATCATCAATGAGTTCAAATGCCACCCTGTTCCTCTCTCCCTGCTCACTTGCCACATCATACTTTCCTCTTGATAAGTGCCCTTATCACTCTATAAAATGGTTTTATTTATTCACTGTTTTATATGACACCTCTCACCGTCACGTAAACTATAAGAACAGAGTTCTTATCTAGTTCACCATTGCATCCCCTCCATTTAGAACAGTTCATCACAGTCAAGGTTCAACAACTTTTATTGAATGATAGATAAATGAACAGAAGAATCTTTCCATTTCTAATACTTTCCTTGGCACCTTAGGAACTAAAGCAAGTGAACATTTTAGAAAAATGATTTATTTTCCTTTCTCAAGAAGTAAGCATCTTGAAAGAGAAATTAAGCAAGAATGTAATAATTAAGCTACCATTTTAAACATTGTCCTGCATCTATAGTGGATACAGATTAAACAGTGATGGTGAAGTTCATGTGTCAACTTGGCCAGGTTATGGTGTCCAGTTGTTAGGTCAAGCAAGCATTGGCCTGATTGTTACTGTGAGGATATTTTGCAGACTTAAATCATCAGTGAGCTGATTGCATCTATAGCTGATTACATCTCCTATCAGCTGAGGAGATTGTCCTCAACAATGAGAGCAGTCTCATCCAATCAGTTGAAGGCTTTAAAAGGAGAAGTGATGATTTAAGCGGCCAGAAGAGAGAATTTCTATCTCTACTTCAGCCAGCCAGCTTCTCCTGAGAAACTCATCAAAAACCTTCATCAGAGTTCCTAGCTTGCAGCCTGCTCTCTGGAATTTGGACTTGCTCATCCGCACAATCGGGTGAGATAATTCTTATAAAAATTTCTTAAGATTTGCATGTCTTTTCTGTTGGTTCTGTTTCCCTAGAAAAGCCTGGCTAACACAATTGTGCACCCAATTTGGTCATGTTCTTGGTCAAAGCCCACACTCTTCTGGGTGTGGACCCACTGTAAACAAGATCTCTTCAAAATGTTACTTCAGGTAAGGCAAGGCCCAACTATGTCAGGTTGGGCTTCAGTCCGCAATGCTGGAGTGAAAGTCACATGGAAAGAGAAGCCACAGGGAGCAGCCAAAGGATGGAAATCAACAGAACTCAGAGAAGGGAGAAGACATGCCATGTGCATTGCTATGTGATGGAAAAGCCATGGGCCAAGGATCCTCAGCAGCTGGCAGCCCCAGAACTCCACAGTCCTCTGGAATAAAGCATTGCCCTGGTGACACCTTGAGACTTGGACTTCTCCTGGCCTCAAAACCATGAGCCACTAAGTTCCTGTTGGTTAAGCCAACCCACTGTGTATTTGTTTTAGCAGCCAGGAAACTGAAACAACAGCAAATCAAATTCCACCTCCATTGGCAAATATTAACATGGTACTGCATCTAAAATGTCACTCCAAATGTCCAAGTCAAATCATCTGGCCTCTCTCCCTAATTTCCCCATTAAATATGGATTCTTTCTTTCTGTATCACCACAAATTACAAAATTACACTTTTCACTTCCATCCCAGGAAACTAGAGATCTGAAAAGATTAACTAACTGGGCCTGAGGCTTTATGTCATTCTGATGATTATAAAATCTTATTAGGCATTCTAGTTGGATTCTTTCCTTTCCCTCTTTACCTCCTGAAATTAATGAAAACTTCCAAATTATTTTTGTCATGAGGGATAATTCAACCAAGGAAAAGATAATTCTACTGATTATTTTCCTCTCTCGGAGTATTTAGGAACCAAGCCTTGCTACAATGATAATCGAGTATAGTTCATTAAACTTTACATATAAAGTCATTAATCTCTCCAACAACCACAGAAGATAGATTGAGAAGGGCTGTGTTATCACCATTCTGTATAGAAACTAAGGCTTAGAGAGGTTAATGACTTACCCAGATTCATATAGCCAGAAAATAGCTGAACTGATAATCAAATGCAATTCAAATATTCTTTACTCTTTTCTGCTAAAGCATACTATCTCTAGTATTGTGGAGTATGTGTAATAATACTTTCATCTTCTCAACAGGTGGTTTGGACCCCAAGACATAGACATTCATGTATGATGACAAAACATCAATGCAGATCTCTTTTTGCAACATCGTCACTTTGTCTCTTCATGACACTTTCCCCCTTCAGTGTCTTCTCCTTCCTGCTTTCCTCCCATCTCTCTTATACTGCTCTGGTCTTTTTTTTTTTAGGCTTAATTGGACTCTGCTCTTCCCCTAGCTTAGTCTTAAGGCTATGCAGTTCTACATTATTTATAAAGGGATCTAACTGAAATAAATCAGATGAGATGTTTCTTATGTGTGAATGAGCAAAGGAGAAGGAAGAAGAGATCTAAGTGGATATTTCCCTACTATCATAAATAGCACTTTGGAATCTAGTGCCCATTTTCTCTTGGATATTGAGAGAGGAACAGAAGAGCCCCAATTTCCTTGAGTATTCCTAATGATTAAATCACAGAGAAATGTTTACTTGTAATGTATTGCTCTATACATTATTGTGGTTGTGATTTCGTGACTATACATTTGAACTACTCTAAAAAGCTTGAATTTTACTGCATCTAAATTATATCTTTATCATTTTTTTTAAAAAAACCTTATCATTGCCATTTTATATCTTCTGCCTAATACATTAATTCTGCCCGTCTTTTCTCTGGAGGGTCAACACTGCCCCTTACTTAATCAATGAAATCAGGAAGCCTTATCAATGGCAGCATCACATACTGTCATTCCACCACTTTCCTTTTTGGAGATGCTGGCTTTCTTCTCCCTGATTTATCTCTCAATGCCTTGAAGGGATTTTACTCTTACCCCCCTAGGTAGACATTGTTGTGAAGAAGATTAGTACACAGGTCACACATGATCAGCCCATTTCAACATTCCTTTCTCCCTAGGAATTTGTATTCCACCCTCTGAATTGTGCCCAAGAAGATCTGCCATCTCAAACTCATTGAAAGCAGCTTACTGTTTAGTGAAGTAAACAAATCATTACAGCCACTCGCAGATGATCAACTTAAGACAATAAATTCCAAATCCAGAGTATATAACCAAATGTGACCCAATACAATGTTATAGTCTGTCCTTTCTAACACTCTCACAGTCCATTTTGTCTGTATTCCCCAGGATTCTCCTAAATAATTTAGCAATATCTTGAATGCTTTGGAGGGATAAGTTCTCTTTTCCAAGGTCATACTTGTCACTTGTCCATCTGGAAAATGGTGATATTTGACTCAAATTCTAATCTGATGGCAATGAGAGCTGGTTGGGTAGGTCTTGAAGGGAATATGAATCCTACTCTTTCCAGGCAATTGTTTCACATGATGCTAAGAAATAGTTATCAAGTGAGGAAAGGCTAGTCTCTTCAAACAGGTTAAGAGGGACAGTTTTTATGCCTAAAGTGGCCTGAGATCATTTGGGGGTTCAAGGTTCTCACCTCCATTTGAGCCAACTCACATATCTCCGTTCCAACCTCAGGGTCTTGCTCTTTCTCAGACATGCCATGAGTTTTATTTAAGAGACTCTGCAACCTGCACAATTAAATTTTGGTCTGATTTGAACCTACAATAAATAAAAGATGTGTTTTAGAGCCCTGTAAAAATACTTTTTTGTTGTCTGATTGTGACATGAGCTCAGAGCTTAAAATTCCAAGATTGTTATTAATATTTCTGTAAGCTCTCCAGTGGAGTCAGAAACAGCCATCCTATCTAACAGTCATACTATTCATCATCACTACCAGAATGGTCAGCTTGGTCTTCCAAAGCTTGCTTTCATTGGGCACTTTATCCCAAGCAACCCCATGATTACACAAGTACCATGTGAGCAAAGTCCTTGCTTTATCTTCTGTTAAATGTGCCTCTGGTGAATAACACAGTGCCTAGCACAGAATAGGCATTATAAATACTTGCTGAATGAATGAATGAATGAATGGTCTCTCCCTTATCCATGTCTTTCCCTTAAATTATGTTTCAGCCCCTCCTGGATGTTTTCCCTACATTTCTTTCTGTCTGGTTGGATAACTTTCTCTCTCCTAATTGGCCATGGAGCTGGGGTCAATCTTTCACTATTTTTTGTAGCTATTTAAGACAGATCAAAGTTGAATATTCTCAGTCTAAGAAACAAGTGAATAAAACCTTTCAGGTTGCTCCCTCCATCACCAAACACATAAATTGCATTTTGTTGACCATTATTTTTTATTTGTATGTGGCCCTACAAGACATAAAAGTTCTACATCTTTATATTATATAATGGTAAATCAAAATTAAATTTTAAAAGCTTTTCAGGGAAAAAGGTCTTGTATCTTATGCCTCCTTCTCAGAGGAATATAGTAGGCTTCTGTGGAAACAGTATGGATTATGAATTGAGGGCTATGACTGATCATATCAACACATTTATAGGCACTTTAGTTCCAAAATTCACACATAGGCCATACATTCATATACAGGATTTGGTATCACATGGTCATGAGTTCAAATATTGGATCAATTCCTTCCTAGATGTAAAATTTTCAGCAAGTTATTTAGCCTCTCTGAAATTCAGTTTCCCCCTCTGCAAGAGGATTTTGGAGGATTTAGTGAGTTAACAGTCATAAAGCTCCATAAGAAAGTATTTGGCACATAGTAGAAACTCAATAAGGTTGAGTTCACATCCATTTAATGCATTTCAGGCTAAACAGGTTCTGTGCCTGTGTGGAAGGTGGGTAGTAAAAATACATATGGGAAATCTTGCTTTCTTCACTAAACTGAGTCTGTTAATCATGTACTATATCAGAGGAGATCTTGATCACCCTTGGGGGATCTGAGAAACTGACCATTGGGATGGAGTTTAATAACCTCTATCTTTGGAGCATTTATATGAATATCTGCCCTCCAATCCTCCAGAGAGTAATTAACTACAATCTGTGAAGGTTGGGTGATAACACCACTTTCCCTTTCAAAATTACTCTCAAGGGCAAATATAATGAAACATCTCCAAGGAAAGAGAAAAACATTCCTTTGAAACTCATGCCCAATACCAGCTTTGAAACACTCTTCTAAAATGCCCCCAAATGCAGTTGTTAACAGACACCAAGACGTTAGTAAAAATTATAACCTCCCTGCTCTCTCTGTATATCTTCTCTCTCCACTTATCTGCCCACAAATACCCATTCCTGGAACCAAGAAGTTACCTCGATCCTTGATGAGCAAACCAATCTCAAGCTCAGGCTTGCTTTCCAAACTCATTAGCCCTTTGAGAATTGGAAGCAATTTCTGAAGCCTGATTAGCCTCTTTCCACAGCACAACAAAGAAGAGAGTTATCAGCTAAATGACAGGCAGAACAGGAGGGAAAGGGTGAGTAGAATCATTCATCTTGTACTCTCTGACTTCATACCCACATTAATCTCACTTTATAGAGCACCCTGGATCTACACAAGGTTCTTTGACTTTCAATTTTTCTCCATCTATCTCTCAACTCAATCTGGCTTTCCCCAAATTCAGCCCCAAATAATGGTTTTACCTTTTCGGTCCTGTAATGGACTTCCTGAAACCTGTTAGGGCCCTTACACCTAGGAAGAAAATCTAGAGAGAATAAATGTCCTGGGGTATTGCTATGCCCCTGAACCCAGCCTCATTTAGTAAGTAATGTGAAGGGTAATCTGGAAGGGCTGTCATCATAGACTTTAGGTAACAGATTTTCAAAACTCCAGAGAGACATCTAACCGCCAATACCTTCCTCTGCTTTCTGACTTCTGCCTGGAACTTTACCATCTAAACCTTGATTCTTGGATTAAAGTATTTCCCCTTTTCAATTATCACCTTACATGGAGAGGATTCTACATTTTATCAATCATTTGTATGTTCCAGTGAAGGAGGAAGTGGAGGAGCAACCTTGAGGGCACCAGATGCACGTGGGGCTGAATGGAGGATGCACCAAGAAGTAACGACGGACCCTAGATCAGGAATGATGGGGAACCCACAGAAAACTTCCCCAACTCCACAGTTGGGCTGAGGTCCCTCATCATTATCCCATTTTCCTGCATCACCAAATGTATCTGTTAAGCTCAAACTAGGTACATTTTGGTTAATATTTAACACTTCCTTGCAGATATTTGATGGAGGGTGAGCTGAGTCCTAAGTCAACTCTACCAGTTCCCATCAACTACCAAGTGCCTTCTAGGTACAAGGGACTGTGCTAGGTGTACTATGTTTTTTATATTACTGAATCTTCTCCATGGCCTTCAAGAGTAGTGTTATTCACAAAGATGCAGCCCCAGCATCTACAAATCCATTGACATCAAAGAGACTCTCAGACTCCCCCTTTACATCCCTTTAAAATAGGCCTGGCTGTTATATCTATAGCACCTGGAGTACTGAATCCAGACTTTGAGACCAAAATGAGTCCCACCAACTTTGCTGCAAAAGTGAAGGAGATCTCCTTTTTTCTCAAGGAAAGAAGCACATGAGTGACATAAAGTGCTTCATATAGCCCTTAAGATACTTCTCTTTAATGTTCTAGAATAAGATTGAAGGCATCCATATATGGAAATAAAACTCTGGATATGCTTTTTCTTCTGTTTCAATTTATCTAGCTCCATTTTCTGTTTCTGTGACTGGGACATATCATCCTTAAATATGAAAATTTCTCTCGCCTGATGGCAACATTCAAAACAAATTACCAGGTAACCCATGATTAAATTCATAAACCTCACCTCTACACATTTCTTTTAAACCTGAATAGTCCATCACTGAGCTCCTTATTTCTGTGTTTAGCACATTTCAACCTACATTTACATGAGGAAGAAGAGTTTCCAAAATAGGGTTCTGTTCCATAAATAATTCTTCAAGGAATATTAGATATTGATAACAACCATGGCCCCAATTTATTACTCAAACAGCTTGTCTCAGGAGCCATGAGCATTTCACACATTATATTAAGCAATCCCCAAACAACCTGTTAAGTACTTACTCTTACCCTCATTCTAAAATGAGGAAATCAAAGCCAGAAAATCTGTAAACGAGTTGCCAAAGGTCCGACAACTGACAAGTGGCAAAGCCATGCTTAGAACCAGGCTTGTCCTCCAGCCTATCCAAAATCATAATGACTACCTTATCCTGCTCTCTTTTTTCCCAATCTAAATAGTGCCCAAAGTGATCCCAGATCACATGGCAGACCTCTGATCTCTATCTTGCTGATGGCTGACCCCACACAGAGTGTGTGAAGGCTGCAGGAGGGCTTTTTTTGTACCAAGTTGTTAGCTCCCAATGTCTCCATGAGGCTCTACATCTGGAATAGATTCTCCAAACTTTACTGCAGGATCCACTTTTTTCTTCAAGGGAAAAGACACTCCTGGGACTGGGCCATCCAGGCACCTTTCATAAACATATGCAAGCCCTCAGAATATAGGATAAAGTCATAAAGTTATATTGACAATATTGGAACTAGTGTAAAACTTGGCACAAATGATGCCATGATGGTGTCTAAAAGAGAGCTTCTTATTTACTATCTGTCCGGCGCTGCCCCGCTCGGTCCCCAGTTCCCGGCCGGCGAGGGGAAACAGGGAAGGAGAGAGAGAGATGCAGACTGCGCGAACTAACCTGGTCATGAATCATGACTCGAACCACACGGCAGTTGTGAAAGCAAGCCCTTTACTACAGCTAGATGAACATTCTGTGTTACTGGTTCCCACACGGGGCACGGCGCCTCGTGGGAGAGCAGCCTCGATGTGGCCGTCAGGCACGGCTCCTTGTGGGCTGTCTCTCCGAGGCTAGCCCGGGCAATTTCTTATATACGATAGTTACAACCAATGTGCTGGCACTACGTAAGCGTGTACAATAGGCTAGCAGCAACCGCTGCCTCATGCGTCATATGCGGAAACAGGATGCAGGCGCCATCTTGGCTCACTCGATGGGCGGGGGTAACTCTAGAGCAGGCTGCAGCGCATACGCTAGGCCCGATTCGGGAGGCGGCTTTCCACATCTCCCCCTTTCTTATTTATTTTTGACCCAGTGTCTCCAGTGATGAGCGTGCTCCCGTGAACCCAAATGGTTCACAACCTCTTTGGTGCTTTGGGGAGTCTGGACTAGGCCTCAGCCATCCAGCGGCGGAGCCTCTAGCACCAACCAGAATGCTCACGTCATATGGAGACCGGAGAGTCCGTAAGCTGGAAGCAACGTGACTCTCCCTGCAGTGCTTTGCCTGGCAACTGGGGAACAACGACGGGGGCAGGAACAGCAGTAACCAGAGTCGGGGGTGTCACTAGGTGTCTCTGTGCAATGGCTAGGGTCCAGTCTGGCCACAACTGGGACTCTGCCCTAGAGACCCACCTGAGACAAAATTATGACTACTGGTGTCGCCTTTTACACCCGAGAAACAGCCATGCGATTCGCTACAAATTTTGCTCCAAAGCGCCCCACCTGAGGCGACCAGGAAGGGGTATGGTTAATAAATCGGTCACTATCGGGGGTAACAGAGGTGGGAGTCATAGCCATCATAGTGGTAACACGCAATTGCTGCTGCGCTTGAAACAGGCGTTCTAGCAAACATTTAACAACGACTAATCCCACCAATAATCCCACTGCAATGAGGATCCAATTAGTTAAATTGGGCCAAGAGAACCAGGAAGAAACACTGTGCAATAGTTTCTGTAGAACCTCGCCTAACCCGGAGAGATCGACTTTAACGGGTTTTAACTTGATCCCCCCAATTGTGTCTAAACTAGATTCCACCTGTTGGGAGAGATTAACAAATTCAGGAAAATATGACCTTTTCAGCCAATCAGAGACTCTGGAAATGCTTCCGGTCACGTTGGCCCTGACAGGAGTGACACAGAGTTTAACCGTAAGCCACCGGGTGTCACATGTTTGCTGAAGCACTCTCCAGAGTCCATCTATTTCCAGTCCAAGTTCATCTATCTCCGCTTGGAGTTTCTGAATGGCCTGGAAATTTAAGTTCAGCATCTGATTGTGGCGGCGTAGCACGTCTCGGGTAAGGTTGACCAAGCCATTTACCGTTTCCATCGTTATGGCGAGCTGCCGATCTGTCCATGCTTGTAGCACAGCCTGCCCGATCGTTGGGACAAACAAAGAGGAAGCTACACTGGCAGCATTCGATAGCCATTCTTTTATGCCTCTTGGACGCCTAGACTTAGAGAAGGGGATATTGTTAAGTGAAACAACTTGAGAAACAGGGCCAACCCAGTCGGTTGCCTTGACGGGGAGCCAGACATAACTTGGGCGATACACTAGGATAGCGGGGCGGCGAGGCATCCGGGTCTTTGGAACGGTTGCAGACTGTAGGAGCAAACCCCGGAAGGAAAAGGCACCTTTGAGTCTCCTTTTTACTCAAGATCCCTTCACAAGACTGGCGGCTCTTCCCTGTAACGTTAAGAAATTCAAGCAAGACTCCCTTACTTAACTCGCCATTACCAGTTTCACAAGTAGCATTCGCCGCAACTGTGGTGTTGACAACCTTGACAGAGAGGTTAGCAAAAGAGAGGATCAGTGTGTCATTGGTGAGGGGGAAGGACTCGTTGAAGCTTGTGGAGGGTCAGAAGGCAGGTGGTGGAGACCTAGAGACAGGGTACGAGTGAAAAACACAGGAGAGGCGGGAGACCCAGCAGAGGATGGGGCCAGGGTCGGGGGATGATGCCACAGGCCCCAAAGACCACTCTCCTGCGCTACCACAGTTCCACTAAAAAGAAAAAGGCAGATTAGAAGGATTGCTATAGGAGAGCAAAGAACAGAGTTACCGATCCTCTTTTTGGGCAACCGCGGGGTGGTCAGTCCTACTATTATCGTCTTGTCGGTCGTCGCCATCATCAGCAGGGTCGGAGGCTTGGTCTAATGGTTCAGGTTGTATATTCGTTGGCGTTTCTGACAGCTGTTCCTTGGCTTCTTCAGGTGATGTCACGGTTCTCACCAGTCTTTCCGGAACCCACACTGGTTGACGTCCTGGTTCCTGGGGAAAAACACAAACAGAGCCTCTGGCCCAGCTGAGCACCGGGTCAGGGCCTTTCCACTGCCCCGACAGGACATCCTTCCAACGGACTAGACCTCTATGCGGAGGACTCGGGGTGGTGTGTTGCAGGGCAGGTGTCATTCCTTGTGAATTTTCGTTTAAAAAATTATATGTGAGCAAGGCTACAGACAGTCGAGCTTTTGGGGACAGGCCGTGGCCTATACCCTCTTTCTGTTTTTTAAGCAAGTCTTTGAGAGATCTGTGCGCTCTTTCAATGATTCCTTGCCCCTGAGGGTTATAGGGGATGCCATGTTTTAATTGGACATCCATGTTGTCACAAAATTTTTGGAAGGATTTACTAGTGTAGGCAGGCCTGTTATCCGTCTTTAACGTCTTTGGCTTACCCCAAGCTGCCCATGCAGCAAGGCAGTGTGCAATGACGTGGGAGACTCTTTCTCCTGGTTCAGCAGAGGCAAATAAAACTTGGGAGCATGTGTCCACCGACACATGTAAGTACTTGATCTTACCATACTCTGAATGATGAGTGACATCCATCTGCCAAGTATCCCCTGGGGTGAGACCCCTAGGGTTGACCCCAACCGAGGGGACTGCTCTCTGCTCTGCACAATTGTTGCAGGCTCGGACAATATCTCGAGCAGCTGCACGTGGTATGCTGAACCGCTTAGCTAGGGTACCTGCGTTGATGTGAAACTTGGCATGGAATTCTCGGGCTTGTTGATACGGTACCAGCGTCGGAAAGATGTGCAGCTGTCGAGTGGCTACATCTGCGCTATGGTTCCCCTGGGCCATAGGGCCAGGCAAACCTGTGTGGGCTCTAATATGGGTTATGTAAAAAGGGTGTTGCCTGGTCCATATAACCTCCTGTAGTTTGGCAAAGAACGTCCTTACTGTAGAGGAATGTTTAACAATGCCCACCGTTTCTAAAATTTGTACAGAGTTCACAACATAAGCAGAATCCGAGACGACATTTAAGGGCTCGGAAAGGCTTTCCAGGACTGCAATGATAACCTGCAGTTCTACCCATTGAGGCTTTTGTGGTTGGAAGAGCACTGTTTTAGGAGTGTCCCCCTCCACACAATACGCCCCTGTTCCAGAGCTGGAGCCGTCCGTGTATACGGTGGGGGCGCCTGCTAGTGGCCTAGGAGAGGTTACTTTGGGAAAAATCACTGGGTGCCGGGTGACAAACTGCAAGAGAGGAGCCTTAGGGAACTGATTGTTAATGGGACCAAGAAATGTACACCGGAGAATGGCCCATTGATCTATGCATCCGGTGAGTATCTCAAGCTGCTGGGAAGAATAAGGCACCCTGAGATTTTTGGGCTGCTGACCGAAATGCTGCACAGCCCTTTTAATGCATTCTAGGGCCAAGTCTGCAACCGCTGTAGGATAGTGCTCTAGGACTTTTTTGGGGGAAACTCCAGGGTGGACCCAGAGCAGCGGCCCCCGCTGCCACAGTACCGCAGTGGGCTGTAATTCTGTCGGCAGCACGCAGGCTTCAAAAGGCTCATCAGGGTCTATTCTCTTCAATGCAGCGCCACTGAGCGCCTGTTCCACCTGGCATAGTGCTCGCCTTGCCTCTGGAGTGAAGCTTCGAGGTGAGTTTATATTAGAATCCCCCTTCAACAGGTCGAACAAAGGTGTTAGTTTGACATTGGGTATTTTTAGGTATGGACGGATCCAATTGATATCCCCCATGAGTTTTTGTAGATCATTGAGAGTGTGTATATTGTCTAGCCTGAGAGACACCTTTTGGGGGGAAACATGAGTGGGTGCGACTTTCGCCCCCAGGAAAGTGGTAATGTCAGTCATTTGGATTTTTTCAGGGGCAATCTCTAGGTTAGCTTCTCTAAGACTAAGGACTAAATGTGACAAAACTGTTTTAAGAAGATCTGTGTCTCTATGGGCTAAGAGAATGTCATCCATATAATGGATGATTTTCACTTGAGGGAACTGCTGCCGAGTGCTAGCTAGCTTCGCAGCGACATACAGCTGGCACATGGTAGGACTATTAGCCATGCCTTGGGGCAGGACTGTCCATTCAAAGCGTTGACAGGGCTCCTCTTGATTACTAGAGGGCACAGTAAAGGCAAACTTAGGGGTGTCTTCAGGGTGGAGCGGAATAGAAAAGAAGCAATCTTTCAGATCTATGATGAAAATCGACCAGTGCTCCGGTAATGCCGAGAGGAGGGGCAGTCCCATCTGAACGGGCCCTAAAGGCTCCATGCAATCGTTAATAGCTCTTAGATCATGTAGCAGTCTCCATTTACCAGATTTCTTTTTTATTACGAATATAGGGGTGTTCCACGGTGACGTGGAAGGGGCGATATGGCCCTTTTCTAGTTGTTCTGATACTAGGGCGTGCAACGCTGCAAGTTTTTCCTGTGGCAAGGGCCACTGAGGCACCCACACCGGAGCCTCGGTTTTCCATTTTAGTTTTATAGGTGTGGGTGGGAATCTCTCCTCAGTGGCCCCTATGAAAAACCCAAGCCTCGTCTGTCAGACTTGGGGGCAGCTTGTATAGGCTCCGCACGTCCGTGCAGTGAAGCTCCTAAACCCTTGCCGGGGGTATACCCCATTTCTTTTAGCAGTCGCTTAGAGGTTGGGGAGTAGCCGCTAATTAAAGTAACGTCCATTTGGGTCAGAATGTCTCTTCCCCACAAAGACACAGGCAGGGCTAATACATAAGGCTGGAAACTGCCTTGGTGTCCTTCTTCATCGGCCCAATGAAGGGCAGCTGCACTGAGCATGGGCGCTGAAATTTGGCCTATTCCTCTAATGGGCTCTTCCGCCCTGCTCGTTGGCCAGGTGGGGGGCCATTCTTGTTGTCTTATGATAGACCGATCGGCCCCTGTATCGAGCAGGCCCAAGAAAGATCTGCCTTGCACCTTAATGGTTAGCATAGGTCGAGACTCCAGGGACATATGGAGTCCCTCAAAAATCGCTCCACTGGATCCGAACCCTTTTTCCCCTCTCTGTCTGATTCTGCTTGGAAAGACTGCATGTAAGCTGGGTAAGAGCAGGAGCTGCGCCAGCTTATCACCTTCTGCAATGACTAAGGTGCCCCGCTGAGATTGAACCATAACTTGGGCACGGCCTGTGAAATCTGAATCTACAAGTCCTGGTATAACTGTTAATCCTTTCAGGGCCGTGGATGCTCTTCCCAATATGAGCCCTACAGTACCAGCCGGTAAGGGCCCCTTGAAGGAGGTCCCTACTAACTGGACACCCATGGAGGGGGTTAGTACGAGTCTGGAGGTGGCACAGAGGTCCAGTCCTGCTGAGCCGGGGGACGCACGAATTTGATTGGATCCTGTGTTGTCGAATGGCATGCAAGGGGGTCCGTCGAAAGGGCGGACCCCCTCTTCCCGTTTTTTGGAATCTGCTCGGGGCGGCCAGAGAGGCGTCTACCCTGCGCATCGAAAACCGATTTACAGTCTTCTGCGCGGTGGGGGCCTTTGTGGCAATGGCCACACGGCCTGGTTGCTGCACCTGGTTCGCCAAACCGTTGAGTGGCAGGGGGTTGACGTCTATTGGGACAATCTCTCTTAAAGTGCCCTGATTGGCCACAGCCATAGCACCCGTTAGACTTTGCCCCTAAGGTTCTCGGGCTTTTTGTAGCCACCTGTAGGGAGCTGGCTAGCATGGCAGCTAGACCTGCATTAGTTAAAGGGCTGCCAGCATCTCTACAGAGCCTGACCCACTCTGTCAAATTTTTTGCTCTGTTTTGTGCCAGGATAACTTTGCACTCCTTGTTGCACTGCTCAAAAATCATTTGCTTAACCACAGTCTCTGCTACTCCTGGATCTGAGAAGATTCTCTCAGCTGCGGTTTGCATCCTGGCTACAAAATCCGCAAATGGTTCTGTGGGGCCTTGGTGTATATTGCTGAGTGAGGCCTGAGCCTCTCCCTCACCTGTTAGCTTTTTCCAGGCACCCACAAAACAGCGGAAGATCTGGGCATAGACCTCTTGTGGGAAACCCGTTTGGTTCTGGGCATGGGCGCCTCTCCCCAACAGCATGTCAGCATTCCACCCGCCACGTCTCCCCGCCGCATTCCTTGCGGCCTGCTCTTCAGCTAACTCCTCAAACCATGCTTTCCAATCTATGAATCGGCCTGACGGCAAGCAAGCACGGGCTAGCTGAAAAATATCTGCGGGTGTATGATTTAGAGCAGAGAGGTTCTCGATCATGTTCAAGGTATAAGGGGCATTGGGGCCATACTGATGGACGGCCTGCCTCAATTCCCTCAATAGTTTGTAATCATATGATTCGTGCCGATTGCCACCTTGGGGATTGATAATAACCGGGTACATTTCTGAGACTGGCTGCGGCTCAAGTGGCTGGTAGCCACCCAGCATGCCAAAAGGTCTAAATGTTGTGAAAGGGTTCCATCTCCAGAAATGTCTCCCACCACTACCTAATGGCAAAGGGTCCTGAGGGCCTGTATACTCGGGCGGGGGGTACGGCAAAGGTTGCCCCTCCCCTGACCGACCCATCGGGGTTTCCGGGTCTGGCAGCAAAGGATAATTACATTTACTGGGCATGGCCACTAGAGGGAGCTCTCGGCGAGGTCCTTTGGTGGGACCGCCCAAGGCGTCAGTTGGGAGCTGGGGTGTCCCTGGGGGTGCAGCGGTAGACATTGGCGGGGCGGAAGGCCGCACGGGTGTGGCGGGAGGCTCCTCCCACTCAATTAGCGGGGATGCTTCCGCCTTCTCGTCAGTATCGCTATCTGACTCTGAGTCAGAGTCACTGGACTCCGGCGGTTTGCCCTTACAGGAGCCGTCCGCTGACGAAACTGACTGGGTTTCTTGGAGCGCGCACCGTGCTTCTTGCAAGACAGAGGACGGGCTTAGGCCGGTAGCCGATTCTAGTTCAAGGACCGCACGGACGGTCTCCCATATGGGTACTAGAATCGGGTCCATACACACGCCCGTCTGGCGTGCTCGGTCTATGTCGCGACCGAGCTTCATCCAAGAGGGTAGGCTAAGGCTGCCGGTGCAGGCAAACCAAGGGGCAAAAGTATCAACATCATCAAGAAAACGCTGAAGGGAGCTTTTCCTGACCGAGATACCCCGTTGTTTCAAAAGGTTCTTTAAGGGAGCTAAGAGAGGTGAACTTCCGGACTGCCCCATGATTGCAGTCGGCACTATACTTCAGTCACTCGGAGAGCTCTTCCGAGTCCCCCGGGGTCACCTGAAAACCCACGGGCCCTAACTATCATGTAATAAGACGCACTCACCTTCTCGCGTTGATCAGGCGCGGGAAGTCCGCCGTAAGCTCGACGCGCAGCGCTGCTCTCCTCACAGAGGGACCGTCGAGAGCGAGGCAGGAGGAGGAGCTTCCCCGTACGGGCCACCACTTGTCCGGCGCTGCCCCGCTCGGTCCCCGGTTCCCGGCCGGCGAGGGGAAACAGGGAAGGAGAGAGAGAGATGCAGACTGCGCGAACTAACCTGGTCATGAATCACGACTCGAACCACACGGCAGTTGTGAAAGCAAGCCCTTTACTACAGCTAGATGAACATTCTGTGTTACTGGTTCCCACACGGGGCACGGCGCCTCGTGGGAGAGCAGCCTCGATGTGGCCGTCAGGCACGGCTCCTTGTGGGCTGTCTCTCCGAGGCTAGCTCGGGCAATTTCTTATATACGATAGTTACAACCAATGTGCTGGCACTACGTAAGCGTGTACAATAGGCTAGCAGCAACCGCTGCCTCATGCGTCATATGCGGAAACAGGATGCAGGCGCCATCTTGGCTCACTCGATGGGCGGGGGTAACTCTAGAGCAGGCTGCAGCGCATACGCTAGGCCCGATTCGGGAGGCGGCTTTCCACAACTATCCAAATTTTTTTTCTTTTCCTTTTTCTCTTTTATGCGCTCTTTTTATTGTGGAATACGACATATCCACACAGAAGCGATAACTTCCCAAGCACAATCCATGGATACAAGTACAGAGCAAACCCCAAAGATTGCCATGGGTTACAGTTCCACAGCCCCAGCCACCTCCACACTGTGAAACACAACACAATATGCAAAAAGATGATAGCTCTCAAAGCACAACCCAACAAGCAGTCATACAGGAAACTGGAGGTATTTGGGCACTGAAAAATCTGTAAGAAGAGCTAGTGAGTGGGAGAGAAGAAGCCCCAGTTTTAAGGGCACTTCTTTGTGTGAGTCCCAAGAAGAAAGCTAAGAAGGCCAATGAAACTTTTTTTTGGCAATGGGTAGATAAGGATTGATCTCTGAAAACTAGGATATTAAAATGAGGTGATTTTCCTAAATTGTGCAAGATATTTTAGAAAAAATAGAGAAAGTATTACTTCCAAATTGTAAAGTTATTGACTTGGAGTGATGTCTGTAATGTATGTAATTTACAGAGGGTTTGTGTACTGTGATACAAACACCCACACATACACATTCATACACTTGCACATAAAAGATATACACCAAAGTGTTAAGAGTTGTTATTTCAGGGGATGGAGTGTCATGATTTACAGTATCAGTTATTTTTATGTTGATCACAAATTATACATAATTTTTAGGTTTGATGTTACACATTTTTGTACTGATCAAATAATTTTACAGTTATCAAATGTTAAATTCATAAAAAGAACTGATTTCCACTTTGAAAAATAAAATAAAATTTAAGATATTCACAATAATTTAAGAAGTGGGTAGAATAGACTATAAACATAAATAGTTTAAAAAACTGTTATGGTAAATTCACTAATTTCCAAATCATTTTGGCTAAGACCTGAAGAAAGATCAGGATTTATTTGAAACCTTTATGCATCATGCACAGGAGTCCCTGGGCGCTCTGACCACAAGCTCCCAGGTGCCTTCAGCAGAGACTAGGGCCCCAGCCTCAGAGTCTGCTGAGAGCAGGACCTCTTCTCTAATGATGTGGATTTAGAGACTTAGTGTGCAGGAGGGAGGGGGTGATGGGAATTCTTACTAATGTAGATTGGATGGGATAAAGTCACTAATCCTGAAAGATTCTTCATGCACTACAAATTCAAAGAATTGGATTGAGGATTCTGTTAACTTGGGTTTTAAATAATAGTAACAATAATAACAGTTACAATAACAAAAACAAACACTTATAGAGCACTTACTATGGGCCAGAAATATTCTAAAGGAGATGAGATAGATAGATAGATAGATAGATAGATAGATAGATAGATAGATGATAGATGATAGATAGATAGAAGATAGATACATAGATATAATGATGATAGATACTTAGGTGATAGATTAGAGAGAGAGATATGATATCCAAAAAAAGAGGTGCTATTGTTATCTGTAAATTCACAAATAACGAAATTGAGACACAGATTTCAAATGAGTTGCTCAAAATCACCCATCTAGTAAAAAGTGAAGCTGGGATTTGAGCTCAGGCACTCTAGAGCCAGAGCCCACATTTTAAACAATTGAATAACTTAGAGATCTCAGACTGGAGAAAAATTTGAAGTTGGAATTACATTAGTGTATTTAGATCTAATATTTGGTAAGTAAAAGCATTTTTAGATATCTGGTTTAATCTTGTGAATTAAAAACATTCTATCTGATTCAACGTTTCATAACTATATCACTGAACCAAGCAATGGACCAACCAGAAACACTGATTTTTCTGTTATATGGTATTTAAGCTTCAGTAAATTAGGTCAATCATTATTTCCATTTATAATCTGGCTCATCTGGGACACAAAGAACTGTGTTAATAATAACTTTCAGTTGGAACTTACGATGTATTAGGTATTTTACACCCACTACCTTATTTAATTCTTAAAACACACCTGTAAAGTAGGTACAGTCACCCCATTTTAAAGATAAGGAAAGCCCTAGAAAAGTGAAAGGATGTTAGATATCTAACCCAAAATGATACAGCTAGTAAATGGTGAAAGCAGGAGTTGATCCTAAGGATTCTGAATCCAAAATTTGGCTTTTATCAACTGTACTCTATTGCCTAAATATTTAACACAGTGACAATAATTGCCTTCTTTTAAAGAAAAAGACAGCAAGCTAGTGAAAGAGAATCTTCGCATAAACTTTTAACCCTGTGAAAACCTCTGCCCCCACCCCTTACCCCATGTGTTTGTAATTATTTGTTAACACCACCTCTAATGTGGATTGTCATTATTATCTCAGGTCTGCATCTTGTCCTTGTGGACCTTGGGAAACATGTCCATAGCCAAGTCTTGGAACAGCTCATCAGTGGCTGTGTTCATCCTCCTGGGATTCACAGACCACCCAGAACTGCAGGCTGTCCTCTTTGTGACCTTCCTGGGAATCTATCTCATGACCCTGGCCTGGAATCTGGCCCTTATCTTTCTGATCAGAGGTGACTCTCGTCTGCACACACCCGTGTACTTCTTCCTCGGCAACTTGTCCTTCACTGACATCTGCTACTCTTCCACAGTGGCTCCCAAGATGCTCGCTGACTTCTTCAGGACCAGAAGACCATATCATTCGTGGGCTGTGCTGCTCAGTGTTTTTTCTTTGTCGGCATGGGTCTGAGTGCTCCCTCCTGACTGCTATGGCATATGACCGATACGCCGCCATCTCCAGCCCCCTGCTCTACACCACCATCATGTCCCAGGGTCTCTGCACCTGCATGGTGGTTGGGGCATATGTTGGTGGCTTCCTGAGCTCCCTGATCCAGGCCAGTTCAATATTTTGGCTCCATTTCTGTGGACCCAATGTCATCAACCACTTCTTCTGTGATCTCCCACCAGTCCTGGCACTTTCTTGGTCTGACACCTTCCTAAGTCAAGTGGTGAATTTCCTCGTGGTGGTCACTGTCGGCGGAACCTCATTTCTCATCCTGCTTCTCTCCTACAGTTACATAGTGGCTGCCACCTTGAAGACCCGCTCAGTAGAAGGCCTATAGAAAGCCTTCAGCACATGTGCCTCACACCTGATTGTGGAGACTCTACTTTTTGGGACGGCCTTTTTCATGTACCTGCGACCCAGCTCCAGCTACTCACTTGGCAGGGACAAGATGGTGTCTGTTTTCTATTCTCTGGTGATTCCCATGCTGAACCCTCTCATTTACAGTTTGAGGAACAAAGAGATCAATGATGCCCTGTGTAAGGTTTTGGAGAAGAAGAGAGTGTTTCTCTAAGTCATAAGTGAAAACATGTCTCCAAACTGCTGGAGACCAAATGATCCTTGGCATCCATCCACATCTCTGCCTTAGGTGAGGAGGGGCATTTAGTGCTCATATTTGAAAACGGAGACTCCAGCCAGATTCCTGTCACCATCCCTCATGGTCACTTGTCTACTGCTTCCACCATGGATAGCAGAAAATGGGAAGGATTTCTCCCACAAAAACATCCTCTCCTGGATAGCCTGTTCACATGGTAATAACAATCAGTCTTTATTGGGCATTAATGTGCAGAAAATAGAGTTCTTTGGAGAGTTTTTAATAAATTGGACTGGTTTCTAGCAAGGCCAGTGGCTCAGTAGTCTTTTGAATGAAACATGCCACCTGTTGGTGCATGCTGTGAAGTTGACTGTGTCCTCATGGACCAAATGAACTGGGGAAACAAGACAAGTAGTCACATTCTCCAGAGCAAATGAGAGGCAAAGTCCTATTTTGGTTTATTTATCCACGTAATTTCCCAAGGCACTCACCTTCCCAAGATTGTTTTTACATAGACTAAGCATGATGCTTCCCAGCTCAGAGCTGATTTGGGGACCTTCTATCTATACAGTGGTGCTACCTGATTCAGACAGAAGCTTAGGCTGCGTATGGACTTTTTCCTCTAATGCTGAGCAGCTCTGTCACCTCTATCACCATTGTAAGTCTTCCCAGAAATTACTGGAGTGATGTGGAGTGGAACACACATTGTGTTTAAAGTCAAAGTCTGACTTCACCACTAACTTGCTGTGTGACCTTCTACCAATCACTTAAGCCTCTCAGGAACTTGTTTATTATTTCTCCTGAATTGATCCTCAAGCAACAAAAGGTTGCTTATTCCTGACTCAAATGGGCCAAATATAATGAATTGAAAAATGTCTCAGTTGGATCTGCCATTTCCTTTCCAACCAGGAGAGGAAATTTTACAGGGAGTGAGTGAGGGAGAGGACATTGCTTCCATCTTGAGCTGGTGTGAATTTACTGTTCTGTATTTCATCAGAAAATACAAATCCCAAGCTGAACAGACAGTGCTTACATTTTATAGGAAGGTACTGCACTTCCTGCTTCTCTGTGATAAACCTGCATTTCATGCCCTTTATCTATAGACGCATGCCATGAGCTTTACTTTCTTCAGGAACAGAGCTGTCTCCATCACCGTCCTTGTCATCTTTATGTTAAATCCCATCATTTATCCACAATCCCTGAGTATTCATGGAATGAAATTTTAAAAAGTAAAGGTAAAACTTGTGATTTCTTAAAGATAGTAGAAGGAAGGGCAATGGGCTGAAATAACCTCAGAGGATTGACAGGAAAATTTATTGTAATTGGGTGTGCAGTAGCTTTCAAAATTATAAAATGGTATTGAAATTGATTCCTATCATGTTGTTACTGAAAGGCATCTGAGCATTTATTTAATCCAATAGAAACAAAGTGAAAAGTGAATAAAATCAGACCTTCTCTGTCCACTGGGGAGGGCAGGAGGAAGGCCATCTCCACCTGCACTCCCACATCACTGTGCCCTGCATCTGTGTCTATTCTCAGCCCTCCACTGCCCTCGCCATGGACAGAGCTGTCTCCATCACCTTCACTGTCATCATCCCTGCCCTGAACTCCATGGTCTACACCCTGAGGAACCAGGAGATGAAGTCAGTTCTGAGGAGACTGAAGAGAAGACTCGTGGTTTCTGAAAGGGAATATTCTCATTATTCATTGGAGAACAAGATGCAAGTTTATATTTGAATCATTTCTTAAAATATTATCTTTCACATATTGGTACTCATCCATGCACAGACAATTAGCTACAGCAGGTTGGCAGAGACACAAAGGGTCAACAGCCTGGAATGCTGGTTGGGAATGAACACCAGCAGGAAGCCAAGTAGCAAGAACATAGCCCTTGAGGAAGACAGCAACTGACAGCAAGCAGTGCACAAAGGTGAAGTACAACAGGAGCTCTCGAGTGTCTGAGCAATGAGATAAAAGATAGAGCTGTGATTTCTGGTCATGCAATAGGCAACAAAACAGCAGAGCTCCAGCAGCAAGATCCCAGTGCAACAAAAGTTATCCTATGACTATTTACTGGGTATGTACTCTGCCTGGTCAGTGATTTTGGACCTTCTATTTAATCAACTCACCTATAAAATACACTGGCACAACCCCCAGTACCATTCAGTATATCCAAAGAGCCTTAGTTTGTAAGGATTTCTTATTGTCTCTCAATCAATCCTTGTGACTTTGTCAGAATGTAATGTCACCTGGAACTTACACAGTCTGATTGTGTAAAGTCCCAGTATATAACTTCAAAAATGGTAAGAATGTGGAACTACCTGTTCATATCATTGTCACTTATTTTTGACTAAGTGCAAAAATAAAATGCAATATCCAGTCTGTTCTGGTTTGTTAATGCTGCCATTATGCAAAATACCAGAAATGGATAGGCTTTTTTAAAGGGGGTTTATTTGGTTACAAAGTTACAGTCTGAAGGCCAGGAAAATGTCAAAATGAAGGCATGAACACAAGTATACCTTCACCGAAGGAAAGCCAGTGGCATTGGGAAAACCTCTGTTAGCTGGGAAGGCATTTGGTTGGCATCTGCTGATCCCAGGTTGTGTTCCAGCTCCACTCTCAGATCCTGTGCATTCTTCAAAGTGTCTCTCTTGGCTGCAGATGCACTGAGTTCCTTCTATCTGTCATCTCTTTTATATGGCTCCAGTGATTTAATTAAGACCCACCCTGAATGGCCGGGGTAACAACTCCATGGAAATTATCCAATCAAAGCTCTTGACCACAGTTGATTGAGTACATCCCCATGAAAACACCCAATCAATAGGTTCCAATCTAATCAACACTAGTGCATCTTCCCCAACAAGATTGCATTAAAGAACATGGCATTTTGGGGTACGTAATACATCCAAACCAGCATACAGCCCAATAAACATTCATTTTTCTTATGTGCACTTCTTTGTCATTTCTCTCACCACATTGTATTAAAATCTTCCACAAAAAATTTAAATTAGTAGATCTAATTCTACTTAATTTTCTCAATATCTAGAATAGTGCCTATAGGATGTTCTAAGTAAATATCTGTTAAATTTGTGAATGGAAGGAAATGAAAGCATGTTGAAATTTGATACCAAATTCCAGTTAATCTTCGTTTTTAGCATTTAAACTGAATTTACTTCTTTAACAGATACTTCCTTGTGGAAGCCAAAGGTAATGGAAATGACTAAATCAGAGCTTACTCAAGGCCTTAGTAACCATGTCTGTCTCCTTATGAAGTCACCAAAACATATGTTGGAACCCAAATAACATCCTATTGCATATACACAATAGAATGGAAACATTGCAGGGTAAATGAATGCACATTCAGAAACCCATTCATTCAGAGTTCCAATCAGTGTTGTTCTGTGCTCTTCCAGTACCTGGGATACTTGAACTAAACATAACCACAAAGAGGAGGGTGAGACTTATTTCCTCTCTCTTTCTCCTGGAGCCTATAACCTAGTAAGCCTGAGGGAAGAGAAAAGAAAAGGGGTTCACTGGAATATAACTAAAGGCTGGCAATAATAATACAGGACCACATTCCCTTACTTTTGGAATTTAGAATGTCTTAGATTTAGAAAAATAATACAGTGCATGTACTATATATTACATCATTTCTTCCATGGGGAGTACCTCATACTCAAAGACTTTAGTATCTCTTGTAGGGAAATATGTGAATATTCCCTCTAAAAACAATAATTTAAAACTAAGCATAGCTTCACATTAATTCAGATCAGATTTTTTAACAAAAATTATTGAGGAGAGGACAAATTTTACTTCCATGTATTTTTTAAAATCTCAGCATTCAGCGCTTGGGGATTTCAGAATGACTGGCGATAAGAAGAGATTGTGGTGGCCAGAAGGATAGTCCCTGAAGATGCACATCTCCTAATCCCCAGAACCTGTGAATATGCTACATTCCACTGTGTTTTAGTTTCACAGTGGCTAAAACAAATACCATGCAATGGGTTGGCTAAGTAAAGAAATTTATTGGCTCACCATTTCAGAGGCTAGAAGGCTTGCATCCTCCAAGGGTCATTATCTTCTGGCTGGTTGACAACCTTTGGGGTGTCTTGGCTTTTCCATCACATGACCACGCACCTGGTGGAATCTTCTTTCTCTTCCTGCGTTTGTTGACTTCCAGCTTCTGGCTTCTGTCTCTGCAGCCTTCTCTATAAGGGCTCCAGTAACAGGATTAAGACCCATCCTGATTCAGTTGAGCCACACCTTAACTAAAGTTACCTCATCAAAAGGTCCTATTTACAATAGGTTCACACCCACAGGAATGGATTAAGATTAAGAAATGTTTTTCTGGGGTACATAATTCCAAGCCACCATACATAGCAAAAGGGAATTAAGGTTGAAGTTGGAATTAATGTGCTAATCAGCTGACCTATTATTATCCGGGTAAATTGAATGTAATCACAAGCATCCTTAAAAATGGAAGAGGGACACAGAAGTGAAGTTCAAAGGATGCAACTTTCATTGCTGGCTTTGGAGACGGAAGAGGGCCATAAATCAAGTAATGCTGACAACCTCCAGAAGAAGAAAAAAGCAAGGGAACAAATGTTACCCAAGATCCTTCAGAAAGGAATGCATCCTTGTCAACACCTTGATTTTAGCCCAGTAAGATCTGCAGCTGACTTATGACTTATAGAACTATAAAATAATGTTATTTTAAGCTGATAAATTATGATAATTTATTACAACAGCAATGTGAAACTAATGCAAACATGATGCTTCAGTTAGAGATGAAGAGTCTATAGGAGCCAAAGAGGGGAAGGAAAAGAAAGGTAAATGCTAGAAGAAGGGACCAGGGTAAGGAGACCGTTTCTTCCAACCAAAGGAGTGTGGCCACATGCATCTCCGTAGGACCTGGGAAAGAGCATTTCCACATCAGCACAATATTGAGTATACATGGA
The DNA here is from genome assembly GCF_015220235.1 of Choloepus didactylus. Taxonomy (NCBI): domain Eukaryota; kingdom Metazoa; phylum Chordata; class Mammalia; order Pilosa; family Megalonychidae; genus Choloepus; species Choloepus didactylus. Next base: position 16,147,127 of record NC_051312.1, read on the forward strand.
CTTGGCTAGAGAAGCCAGTTCCAATTGTCACCACTTTCTGGACTCTGTTTGGACTAGGACATAGCACTTGAATGTGAAGTAAAGGTCTAACAGAACACCTTCTGAAATTCCATGTGTAATTGATTAATCAACAATAAAACCATTTGATACCAAATGAATTGCTCTCACATTTTATGAAAAAATACACAGAGATGGAGTCTCAAGTATTTTGTATAGAACCAGACTTACCATATTTGCAGATGCCATCTGCTGTGCAATGGTTAAGTTTGTGGGCCAAGGGCTAGATTATTATGTCCAGTTGCTTCCTCAAGCATGCATTGGCCAGACTGTTACTGTAAGGGTATTTAAGTCATTAGTTAATTGACTGCAATTACAGCTGATTACATCTACAATCAATAAAGGAGATTGCCTTCAGCAATGAGAGAAGTTTCATCCAACCAGCAGAAAGCCTTAAAGCAAGAATTTCAGCTGTCAGAAAAAAATACTTTCCATCTCTACCTCAGCCAGCCAGCTTCTCCTTAATCTGAGTTCCCAAATTCTGGCCCACCCTTCAGAATTTGGATTTGCCAATCCCTGCAGTCAAATAGCCAATTCCTATAACAAATCTCATAATATTTGCATGTATGTACTTTCAGTTCTATTTCTCTGGAGCACCTTGACTAATACACACTGTAAGATGCATGTGACACTTTAATAACATCTATAACATCTATGTAGTGAAGCATGAAGCACTAGCATGCTACACGTGCTCATTCAGGGATATCTGAAATTTCAGAGATTATCTCAGGGCAAGAAGAAGGGAAGGAGGTTTTGGGAATTTAACTTAATCTGTAATATTTTTATTTTTAATTTCTATTTCATGAATAGAGAAACTTGAATAATGCCTATAAAATTAGTCCATGTTATTTTACTTGGAGTAGTGGAAACATGCGTCTATGTTACCATCCTTCAGGCTGATCTGAGCATCATTTCTTTGTCAGACCACGACAAACCTCTACTCTCCAATGTCTTTCTATGTCACTCAGCACAAAACACCCATTAATCTAATAGGTCTGCACGATTGGAGCCCTGTTACCTCCCCACCCTCTTATTCTGTGTTCTCCCTCTCACAAATTCCACCTTTGTCCCAACAGTCCCCTCCTCAAGTACACAGGCCTTTCCTCACTAACCTTTTAGAAATTTTAATCCCCTGCTAAGACACTTTCTATCCCTTCTCTGTTTCATTTTTCTCTGTAGTGTTTCTACCAACTAAAATACTCTCCATATTTTACTTATTTTGTTAATTGTCTGTGTCCTCCCACTAGAAAGTAAGCTCCATGGGGGCAGGGACACTTGTCTGGTTAACTGTCACATTCCCAGTGCCTAGAGGTTTATCTAGCATAGAGTAGGTACTCAATAAGGATTTGTTGCACGGATACCGGGTTTTTTTTTTGTACTTTTTAATGTTTGAAATACTTTAAAGATGCTGGAGATCCTATAAAAGCACTGATTTCTCTTCTCAGGTGATTGCCGTTTCCTGTTTTCCATTCAAATATTTATTCTTGTACTGATTTTATTTTATTTTTGAAATTCCTTTCTCAAATAAACAAAAATTCCACTAGAGATCAGGTTTCTTTTGAGTAAATGTTATTGCACACCTTCAATTCCATCTTCTCAATGCCTTCATCTGTTTACATGTCTGTTGAGACCCTGTATACTTGAAACTTAATTCAACTATAAGATTCTTTTTGGCAAAGCAAATACTTGTCCCTTCTGTGTTCTTCTGTAGTTTTATTCTTCTATTTGTACTGGATGCTTCTAATTTAAATAGATATGCAATCACTGAGACAGAAAGCAATAATCCATTCACTCTGGATCTCTGGGACCAGAATTCACAACCCTAGAAATAATAAAAATTAAGAATTCCCATTTCAACTCCCAGGACATTGATCCATACTATTCCTATATTGCAGACAAATACATTGAGTTGGTTTAATGAATGCAATTATGTGAACATTTCTACCAATTTATCTCTATAAGGCTATATAGAAACAGCTTTCTCTAGCTCTCACCAAAGTGAGAGATATCATAGAGTAGAATGATAAGAAACAATGGACAAGTGTGTACACATTATTATCATCTGTGACATGTTTCCATACATGTTAGTGTCTACAGCAGCTTCAGGGAGCCATAACCATCCTCTGCATGACAAGAAAATGAAGAGTAATGAAAAGAAGATGTTTGGGGTCCAGTTCTTTTTTCTAGCTTCTTAACAGTGCAATTCGTGGGACCCATATAAAATATATAGTGTACTGTCAAACCATGAAAATAGACCCTTAAAGGCTTCAGCCACGTTATTAGGCATGTTTAAATAGAAACCTGGTTGAGATGAGTATAAGGGAGTTATTTTTCTCTCCTGCAATTAAATATCCTGGAAAAATTCCAAAATGTGTCTTTTTTCCATAGTGAGTATTTGTAAGTTTACACATGCACATATGTAGTAACAACATTTTAATAACTCCCATTGAAACTCTATCACCACCAGTAGAATTTGCCACTTAATTTCTACTTAGTGATCATCAGTATGGTTTATGGCATATAAATATAACATCCATCACTGGAATTATACAGTCCAACTTCATTATTGTAATCACCTCTAGGCAATGGGAAAAGACAGAACAGGAAGTGTTAGAACTTTAGCTGAATCTGTTACATTTTTATTTGTTTTTCAGAAAATAAAGAATTTACTTTTCACATATGCTTGAAATTTTTCAAAGTAATAGTTTGGAAAAATTTAAATGGAAAATAAAGGTTTTCTACTTCCATCCATGAGGTATTCTTCTGTCCATCTGTCCGTAATGAACATTCTGGTAATGGTCTTTCTCTCTCACCAAAAACAACTAGAAAATTGGACAAAGTGTATGAAACTACATTAACCAGACAAAAGACAACCAGCAGTGCAGGCCTGTGATACAAGAAAGAAGAGAAACAACATGACCTTTATAACATCTCTGGCTTCTTCTGATTGGCACTTTCCAGGGTTCAGTGGAGAGAAAAGTAATCCAAGCAGAGCACAGTGGTCTCCCTCAGAGGAGAAAGAGCTCAGAGTTTGGAGAAGCTGAATCATTTAGAATTCATGGATCAGCATACCAGATAGGACGGATCAATGCAGAGAAAGAGCTCTATAAATCTACAGAGAGCTCCTTTCGTGTCTTTAGTTTATTATTAAGCTGTGCATATATAGGGAGAAACATAAACCTGGTCAAACAACAACCACTGGAAACTGTAAAATTTTAAAATTCTCAAAGCCCACACAGGGCTGGGAGATATTCAGGTACTCAGAAGAGAGAGTGGGTAGACCTCACTGAATGCACAAGGCATTCAGTGTGTTTGGAGATGACAGAAGAGTCATGCTGCAGTAATAGAGCTAATGTACTCTAAGAGTAGAAGCTACAACAAGATCTGCCACATCAAATCTTTAAAGTAAGCCACAAAGCATCATAATTATCCTCAAATAAGTTAATTTCCAGGAAAAAATTCAATACTCTTTAAAGGAAGACCTCAAAATCAAAACATTCAATGTCTTAATGTTGATCATGTTCAGTATCTGATCAAGAACAGCTAACAGTTGAGGAAGCATGAAATGTGACTTTTTACCAAGAAGAAAAATCAATTAATAGAAACAGACCCAGAAATAAGACATGACAGAATATCAGACAAAGATATTAGAACAACTATAATAGATATACTCAAGGATTTTAAGAGAAACAATTAAAAGATTAAAGAAATGGAAGGAAACATAAATAATAAAAAGAAATTCTAGAGCTGAAAAATAAAATATCTGAATAAAAAAATTCACTGGATGGGAAGAACAGAAGATTATATAGTAAACAATAAAAAGAAATCACTGAGCTTAAAGACCCAGCAAAAGAAAATATCCAAAATGAAGTCCACAGAGAAAAAAAGATTACCAAAAAAGAAAAACCAAAGAGCCTCAGTGATTTACAGGACAATATTAATGAGTCTACAATACACAGACTTGAAATATCCCAGAAAATGCAGAGAACAGAAAAATAATTTAAAGAAATATTGGGGAGAATTTTTCCAAATTTGAGGAGAACAATAAACCCAAGTTAAAATAAAAAATAAAACTTAAAAAGCCAGACAAACACAATGAAAATCACACTAAAGCAGATAATAATCAAATAGTTGAAAACAAATGATAAAGAAAAATCTTAAAATGAGCTAGAAGGGGAAAAAGTAACCCATTACTTAAAATTAGAATAGCCATTAACTCTCCTCGGAAGAAATTAAATACAAAAGACAATGGAATATACCTTTAAAGTACTGAAAGACAAAAAGTCAAATCTAAAATTCTATATTTGAAAAATAATGTTAAACAATGATGAAATATGTACATTTTCATTAAAGCTAAAAGAATGGGATACCAGCAAACCTGCACTCAAGAAATATCATGTGAAGTTCTTCAGACTAAAAATAAAGTGATACCAGATAGAAATTCAGAAATATACGAAGAAATGGCAAACCCTGGAAATGTTAAATATATGAATATAGTAGTCTTTTTTGTTGGTTTAAATTTCATTAAATGAAACTGAATGTTCAAAGTAAAAATAATTACAATTGAAAGTGAGAGGATGGGAAAAAATATTCCATGCAAGCTACAGCCAATAGAAAGCAGGGGTAGCAATATTAATCTCAGATAAAACAGAGTTTAAATGCAAGGATATCATATGAGACAAAGAAGAGCACTACATACTAATAAAAGGGACAATTCAACAAGAAGAAATAACAATCATAAATGTCTATGCACCCAGTCAAGTTGCCCCAAAATATATGAGACAAACATTGGCAAAACTGAAGGAAACAATAGATGTTTCCACAATAATTGTGGGAGACTCAATTCATCACTCTCTTCTGTAGATAACTCAATCAGACAGAGGACCAGTAAGGAAATTGAAAAAAAACTAAACAACGTTATAAATGAAGTTGTCTTAAAAAACATATATAGAGCATTACATGCCAAATCACCAGGATACACATTCCTCTCTAGTACTCATGGAATTTTCTCTGAAAGCAGCGACATGAAATTCCTAGGCCACATATGCATGGGCAAGATAAGATATATGTGCAACAAAGAACCACAGGGAAAGACCCTATGCTTTGGCCAAGAGCTATTCTCCAAATGCATTGTATGACTAAGCTCTGAATGAGAGCACAAGCACAGGTCAATCTGTATAGACCAAGCAAGTTCTTTTCTTCTTTCCTTCTTTTCTTATTTTTCTAGCTCCTGGCATTCAAGGAAAGCTCTGTCATAACACTACCTAGATAAAAGCTTAAGAAACCGATGCCTCAGAGTCTAAATTCCATCGATAACATATTATAATGTCAAAATGTCTGGGTTTCAACAAAATATTACAAAACATATAAAGAAACAGGAAGCAATGGCCCATGCAAAGGAAAAGAATAAAGCATTAGATACCATCAACAAGGAGAACCAGACCTGGGTTATATAAAAAGAAGACTTTTCAAAAATGGTTCTAAATATGTTCAAAAAGCTAATGTAAAACAAGAACAAAGAACTAATGTAAACTAGGAAACTAGAGAGGAACACAAAGGGAATATAAATAGACAGATAGAGATTATGAAAAGGAACCAACCAAATCTGAAGACCACAGTAATAGAAATAAAAAAAATTCTTTGGGTAGATTTAGCAACAGTCTGGAGCTAGAAGAAGAGAAAATCAGTGAATTTGAAGATAAGACAATTGTAAAAATTCAGTCTGAGGGGGGAAAAGAAGAAAAAATGAAGAAAAATGAACAGAGACTGAGTACCTGTGTGATACCATCAAACATTACCAATATAGGCATTGTGGGAGTCCCAAAAGGAGAAGAAAGACAGAAAGGGGCAGAAAGAATATGTAAAGAAATAATAGCTGAAAATTTCCCAAAGTTAATGAAAGACGTGAATATACACATCCAGGACACTCAACAAACTCCAAACAGGATAAACCCAAATAGATCCACACTGCTACATATTACAGTCAAACTGTCAAATGCCAAATGTAAAGAGAAAAATCTGAAAGCCACAAGAGAGAAGTAATGTGTCCCATATTAGGGAGTCTCAGTAAGATTAAATGCTAATATTTCATCAGAAACCATGGAAGACAGAAGGTAATTGGGTGATATAGCTAAAGTGCTAAAAGGAAAAAAATTGCCTACCAAGAATTCTATATCCAGCATAACTGTCTTTCGAAAATGAAGGAGTTTGTCACCACTAGATCAGCCCTACAAGAGATGCGAAAGGGAGTTCTGAAGATTGAAAGAAAAGGACATGAAACAATTGACCAAAGCTGAATGAAGAAATAAAGATCTCTGGTAAAGATAATGACATGGGTAAAAATAAATACCAGTTCTATAATACTTTTGTTTTTAAACTCCACTTTTTTACTTCCTATAGGATCTGAAAGGCAAATTCTTAAAATGCAGTGATAAATCAATGGTTTTGTACTCACAATGTATAAATATAAAATTTGTGACAAGAACTACATAAAGGTGGGGAGATGGAAGCATAAAGAAACATAGTTTGTGTATATTATTGAAGTTATTAGGTATCAGACCAAACAAGACTGTTCCAGCTCTAGGGTATTAAATTTAAGCCTCAGGGCATCCACAAGGGAAATAACAGAGAATATGTGAATGCATAGAGACAGAAAGTAGAATACAGTTTATCAGAGGTGGGGGCAGGGGTATTGGGCAGTTAACGCCTAATGGGTGTAGGGTTTCTGTTTGTGTAAAGGGAAAGTTCTAGTAATGAATGGTGGTGAGGCCACCACATTGTGAATGTGATTAATCCCATCAAATGATATGTTTGTGAGGGGTTGGGATGAGAAAGTTTATGTTGTGTTTTTGCTTCATAAGTGTAAAAAAAAAATCAATTAAAAAGACAATGACAATTAAAGGCAATATGTAATCCAAGATGAGATCTTAGAATAAAGGAGGAAAGGCTCAAAAGGACATTATTACTCTGAACAAAGATGAGTGTGAGTACATTGAAGGAGGAAGACTAGGGCATGTATGACACCAGAAAGAAAGATAGACGATAAAGACTGGGATTGTATAGTTTAGCCAAACCTAGAGAGGTCAGTGGTGTTGATTAAATGTACAAATATAAGAAAGTTTTTACATGAACAAAAGAATGTCAACATTGCAAGGTGTTGAAAATTGGATGGTTTAGGGGAAAAAATACAATCAATGCAAACTAGAGCTTATAGTTAACAGTAACATTATAACATGCTTCCATTAATTGTAGCAAAGGCAACATACCAAAGCTAAAAGTCTATAAGAGAGGGATATAAGGTAGTGGTATGAGATTCTTGCTGTTGTTCTTCTTTGACCTTGTCAGTATATTTTATTTTATTTTGATTTTCCTTCTATCTTTTATGACTTTATTCTTCATTTTGTTTCCTCCTCTTCCTCTTTCTTTACAGAAGAAATAAAAATATCCTCATATAGATTTTGGTGGTGAATGCATAATTGTGTGATTATACCAGAAATCATTGGTTGTTTACTTACGCTGGATTGCATGGTGTGTGAATAAAACTTTAAAAAATAGAGGGATGTAAGTGCTGAACAAAATGTGGAGACTAGGATGTATCTATTCCCTGTTAGCGGGGAAGTAGAATGGTGTAGCCCATCTGGAGGGCAGTGTGGTGGTTCCACAAGCAGCTAAGTATGAGGTTGCCATATGGTCCTGCAATGCTGTTATTGGGTATATTGTTGGAAGAACTGAGAGCAGGGAGAAGTATGGAGATTTGCACACTGGTGTTTATGGCAGCCATATTCATGATTTGGAATGGGTGGATGTGGCCTAAGAGTACATCAACTTAGAAGGTGAACTGTGGTGGTAAATACAATGGAATACCAAGCAGGGGCAAGAGAAATGAAGTTATGAGGTACACAGCTAGGTCAGTGAACCCTGAGGACAGTGTGTTGAATGAAATAAGCCAGAATCAAAAAGACAAACATAATGCCTCACTAATATGGACTAACTATATAATGTGCAAACACTGAGAACTGAATCTGAGAGTATGGGTGATCAGGGGAAGGCTTATGGTAAAGGTTCCTATATTGTAAGCTCTTAGAGAAGTCACAGCTATTCACGACTTGTAATGGTTATCTCTGAATTCTGAGATGCTGAGCTGTTTGAGTATAACCTGGTTGGTCCCTGTTAGGGTATCTGTGTGACACCTGAGTCTCAGAACCAGAGTTCAGCAGCCATGAATGTCAGCATCACCCCATACAGCAAATGTTAAAAAAGCTGAAAAAGAGATCAGTCTTCAAATAGAGATATCAACAGAATGGACTTGATTAGAAGTAAGGTAAACCAGACTAAAGGGAAAAGGATGATATTGTCTGTGTTTTAAAAGAGAGAGAGAGAGAGAGAAATAGGAAATGTAGCAAAATGTTGAAATTGGTGGATTTGGATATCTGGGGTGTGGAGGTATGTTGGAGTTTTCTGTATGGAGTTTTTTTTTTTTTTTTTTTAAATTCAGTTTTATTGAAATATATTCACAAACCATACAGTCATCCATGGTATACAATCAACTGTTCACAGTATGATCATATAGTTATGCGTTCATCACCACAATCTATTTCTGAACATTTTCCTTACATCAGAAAGAATCAGAATAAGAATAAAAAAAAAATGTGAAAAGAGAATACCCAAACCATCCCCCCATCCCACCCTATTTGTCATTTAGTTTTTACTCCCATTTTTCTACTGATTTTTTTTTCAATTTTTTAACTTTGTTTATCAAAAAATTAAAAACAAACAGGCAAACAACAACCAAAAAAACCCCACAACATTTCAAACAAAGCAATGGATTAAGGAAAACAAATAACCTAAAATAACTACTTTGCTTCCAATATGTTCCTACCATACCCCAAGAAAATTAATAAACCATGTCCAAACAGAGGAGTAAGAAAAACAAATAATCTAAAATAACTACATTGCTTCCAACATGTTCCTACCATACCCCAAGAAAATTAACAACCGCTAAGAAAACAAAGGAATAAGAGAAAAAAAAAAACCTAAAATAACTCTATTGCTTCCAACATGATCTTACTATATCCAAGAAAGTTTACAAACCATAATCATTCCTGAGCATTCCCATAACATTGAGATTACCCTCCATAGTTTATCTGTTCTTATTAGATTATCATTCCCCCTCCACTAATTGGTATCTCTAGGTCCCCTACATTCTACAGTATAAAACATTGTACATTTTTCACAGAATTCACATTAGTGGTAACATACAATATCTCTCTTTTTGTGCCTGGCTTATTTTGCTCAGCATTATGTCTTTTTTTTTTTTTTTTTTTTTATCTTCATTTTATTGAGATATATTCATATACCACGCAGTCATACAAAACAAATCGTACTTTTGATTGTTCACAGTACCATTACATAGTTGTACATTCATCACCCAAATCAATCCCTGACACCTTCATTAGCACACACACAAGAATAACAAGAATAATAATTAGAGTGAAAAAGAGCAATTGAAGTAAAAAAGAACACTGGGTACCTTTGTCTGTTTGTTTCCTTCCCCTATTTTTCTACTCATCCATCCATAAACTAGACGAAGTGGAGTGTGGTCCTTATGGCTTTCCCAATCCCCTTGTCACCCCTCATAAGCTACATTTTTATACAACTGTCTTCGAGATTCATGGGTTCTGGGTTGTAGTTTGATAGTTTCAGGTATCCACCACCAGCTACCCCAATTCTTTAGAACCTAAAAAGGGTTGTCTAAAGTGTGCGTAAGAGTGCCCACCAAGTGACCTCTCGGCTCCTTTTGGATTCTCTCTGCCACTGAAGCTTATTTCATTTCCTTTCACATCCCCCTTTTGGTCAAGAAGATGTTCTCTGTCCCACGATGCCAGGTCTACATTCCTCCCCGGGAGTCATATTCCACGTTGCCAGGGAGATCACTCCCCTGGGTGTCTGATCCCACGTAGGGGGGAGGGCAGTGATTTCACCTTTCAAGTTGGCTTAGCCAGAGAGAGAGGGCCACATCTGAGCAACAAAGAGGCATTCGGGAGGAGGCTCTTAGGCACAACCATAGGGAGGCCTAGCCTCTCCTTTGCAGCAACCGTCTTCCCAAGGGTAAAACCTGTGGTAGAGGGCTCAACCCATCAAACCACCAGTCCCCTATGTCTGTGGTCATGTTAGCAACCATGGAGGTGGGGTAGGCGAATACCCCTGCATTCTCCACAGGCTCCTCAAGGGGGCACTGCATCTTTTTTTTCCTTGTTTTTTTTTTTTTTTTTTTTAACTTTCCCTTCTTTTTTAAATCAACTGTATGAAAAAAAAGTTAAAAAGAAAACAAACATACAATAAAAGAACATTTCAAAGAGACCATAACAAGGGAGTAAGAAAAAGACAACTAACCTAAGATAACTGCTTAACTTCCAACATGTTCCTACTTTACCCCAAGAAAGTTACCTAATATAGCAACATTTCTGTGAACTTGCTCCTACTATATCCATCAGAAATTAACAGACCATAGTCATTCCTGGGCATCCCCAGAACGTTAAATAGCTTATCTGTTCTTCTTGGATTATTGTTCCCCCGTCCTTAATTGCTCTCTATTGCTAGTTCCCCTACATTCTACATTATAAGCCATTTGTTTTATATTTTTCAAAGTTCACATTAGTGGTAGCATATAATATTTCTCTTTTTGTGCCTGGCTTATTTCGCTTAGCATTATGTCTTCAAGGTTCATCCATGTTGTCATATGTTTCACGAGATCGTTCCTTCTTACTGCCGCGTAGTATTCCATCGTGTGTATATACCACATTTTATTTATCCACTCATCTGTTGAAGGACATTTGGGTTGTTTCCATCTCTTGGCAATTGTGAATAATGCTGCTATGAACATTGGCGTGCAGATATCTGTTCGTGTCACTGCTTTCCGATCTTCCGGGTGTATACCGAGAAGTGCAATCGCTGGGTTGAATGGTAACTCTATATCTAGTTTTCTAAGGAACTGCCAGACTGACTTCCAGAGTGGCTGAACCATTATACAGTCCCACCAACAGTGAATGAGAGTTCCAATTTCTCCACATCCCCTCCAGCATTTGTTGTTTCCTGTTTGTTTAATGGCAGCCATTCTAACCGGTGTTAGATGGTATCTCATTGTGGTCTTAATTTGCATCTCTCTAATAGCTAGTGAAGCTGAACATTTTTTCATGTGTTTCTTGGCCATTTGTATTTCCTCTTCAGAGAACTGTCTTTTCATATCTTTTGCCCATTTTATAATTGGGCCGACTGTACTATTGTCATTGAGTTGTAGGATTTCTTTATATATGCAAGATATCAGTCTTTTGTCAGATACATGGTTTCCAAAAATTTTTTCCCATTGAGTTGGCTGCCTCTTTACCTTTTTGAGAAATTCCTTTGAGGTGCAGAAACTTCTAAGCTTGAGGAGTTCCCATTTATCTATTTTCTCTTTTGTTGCTTGTGCTTTGGGTGTAAAGTCTAGGAAGTGGCCGCCTAATACAAGGTCTTGAAGATGTTTTCCTACATTATCTTCTAGGAGTTTTATGGTACTTTCTTTTATATTGAGATCTTTGGTCCATTTTGAGTTAATTTTTGTGTAGGGGGTGAGGTAGGGGTCCTCTTTCATTCTTTTGGATATGGATATCCAACTCTCCCAGCCCCATTTGTTGAAAAGACCATTATGGCTCAGTTCAGTGACTTTGGGGGCCTTATCAAAGATCAGTCGGCCATAGATCTGAGGGTCTATCTCTGAATTCTCAATTCGATTCCATTGATCTATATGTCTATCTTTGTGCCAGTACCATGCTGTTTTGGCAACTGTGGCTTTATAATAAGCTTCAAAGTCAGGGAGTGTAAGTCCTCCCACTTCGTTTTTCTTTTTTAGAGTGTCTTTAGCAATTCGAGGCATCTTCCCTTTCCAAATAAATTTGATAACTAGCTTTTCCAAGTCTGCAAAGTAGGTTGTTGGAATTTTGATTGGGATTGCATTGAATCTGTAGATGAGTTTGGGTAGAATTGACATCTTAATGACATTTAGTCTTCCTATCCATGAACATGGAATATTTTTCCATCTTTTAAGGTCCCCTTCTATTTCTTTCAGTAGAGTTATGTAGTTTTCTTTGTATAGGTCTTTTACATCTTTGGTTAAGTTTATTCCTAGGTACTTGATTTTTTTAGTTGCTATTGAAAATGGTATCTTTTTCTTGAGTGTCTCTTCAGTTTGTTCATTTCTGGCATATAGAAACATTGCTGACTTATGTGCATTAATCTTGTATCCCGCTACTTTGCTAAATTTGTTTATTAGCTCTAGTAGCTGTATCGTCAATTTCTCAGGGTTTTCTAGATATAAGATCATATCATCTGCAAACAATGACAGTTTTACTTCTTCTTTTCCAATTTGCATGCCTTTTATTTCTTTGTCTTGCCGGATTGCCCTGGCTAGCACTTCCAGCACAATGTTGAATAACAGTGGTGACAGCGGGCATCCTTGTCTTGTTCCTGATTTTGGAGGGAAGGCTTTCAGTCTCTGTCCATTGAGTACTATGCTGGCTGTGGGTTTTTCATATATGCTCTTTATCATGTTGAGGAAGTTTCCTTCAATTCCTACCTTTTGAAGTGTTTTTATCAAAAAGGGATGTTGGATTTTGTCAAATGCTTTTTCAGCATCTATTGAGATGATCAATTGATTTTTCCCTTTTGACTTGTTAATGTGTTGTAATACATTGATTGATTTTCTTATGTTGAACCATCCTTGCATGCCTGGAATGAACCCCACTTGGTCATGGTGTATGATTTTTTTAATGTGTCTTTGGATTCGATTTGCAAGTATTTTGTTGAGGATTTTTGCATCTATATTCATTAGGGAGATTGGCCGGTAGTTTTCCTTTTTTGTAACATCTTTGCCTGGTTTTGGTATTAGATTGATGTTAGCTTCATAAAATGAGTTAGGTAGTGTTCCCTTTTCTTCAATGTTTTGAAAGAGTGTGAGTAAGATTGGTGTCAGTTCTTTCTGGAAAGTTTGGTAGAATTCCCCTGTGAAGCCATCTGGCCCTGGGCATTTATTTGTGGGAAGATTTTTGATGACTGATTGGATCTCTTTGCTTGTGATGGGTTGGTTGAGGTCTTCTATTTCTTCTCTGGTCAGTCTAGGTTGTTCATATGTTTCCAGGAAATTGTCCATTTCTTCTACATTATCCAGTTTGTTGCCATACAGTTGTTCATAGTATCCTCTTATAATTTTTTTAATTTCTTCAGGATCTGCAGTTATGTCACCTTTTTCATTCATTATTTTGTTTATATGGGTCTTCTCTCTTTTTGATTTTGTCAGTCTAGCTAGGGGCTTGTCAATCTTGTTGATCTTCTCAAAGAACCAACTTTTGGTGATATTTATCCTCTCTATTGTTTTTTTGTTCTCTATGTCATTTATTTGTGCTTTAATCCTTGTTATTTCTTTTCTTCTACTTGGTTTAGGATTGGTTTGCTGTTCATTTTCTAGCTTCTTCAGTTGATCCATTAGTTCTTTGATTTTGGCTCTTTCTTCCTTTTTAATATATGCGTTTAGTGCTATAAATTTCCCCCTTAGCACTGCTTTTGCTGTATCCCATAGGTTTTGGTATGTTGTGTTCTCATTTTCATTCATCTCTATATATTTAGCAATTTTCTTGCTATTTCTTCTTTAACCCACTGATTGTTTAGGAGTGTGTTGTTTAACCTCCAGGTATTTGTGAATTTTCTAAGTCTCTGATGGTTATTGACTTCTAATGGTATTCCATTGTGGTCAGAGAATGTGCTTTGAATAATTTCAATCTTTTTAAATTTATTGAGGCTTGTTTTATGTCCCAGCATATGATCTATTCTGGAGAAAGTTCCATGAGCACTAGAAAAGTATGTGTATCCTGGTGATTTGGGATGTAATGTCCTGTATATGTCTGTTAAATCTAATTCATTTATCAGATTGTTTAGGTTTTCAATTTCCTTATTGGTCTTCTGTCTGGTTGATCTATCTATAGGAGAGAGTGATGTGTTGAAGTCTCCCACAATTATTGTGGAAACACCAATTGCTTCCTTTAGTTTTGCCAGTGTTTCTCTCATGTATTTTGTGGCACCTTGGTTGGGTGCATAGACATTTAGGATTGTTATTTCTTCTTGCTGAATTGCCCCTTTTATTAGTATGTAGTGGCCTTCTTTGTCTCTCAAAACATCCCTGCATTTGAGGTCTATTTTATCTGAGATTAATATTGCTACACCTGCTTTCTTTTGGCTGTAGCTTGCATGAAATATTTTTTTCCATCCTTTCACTTTCAGTTTCTTTGTGTCCCTGTGTCTAAGATGAGTCTCTTGTATGCAACATATTGATGGTTCATTTTTTTTGATCCATTCTGCGAATCTATATCTTTTAATTGGGGAGTTTAATCCATTTACATTCAACGTTATAACCGTGAAGGCATTTCTTGAATCAGCCATCTTATCCTTTGGTTTATGTTTGCCATATTTTTCCCGTGTCTATTAATATCCTTTATTGTACCCATACCGAATCTCTTTAGTATTGAACCTTTCTCCAAGTCTCTCTGTCCTTTCTTTGTTTCTCTGTCTGTAGGGCTCCCTTGAGTATCTCCAGTAGGGCAGGTCTCTTGTTAGCAAATTCTCTCAGCATTTGTTTGTCTGTGAAAAATTTAAGCTCTCCCTCAAATTTGAAGGAGAGCTTTGCTGGATAAAGTATTCTTGGCTGGAAATTTTTCTCACTCAGAATTTTAAATATATCGTGCCACTGCCTTCTCGCCTCCATGGTGGCTGCTGAGTAGTCACTACTTAGTGTTATGCTGTTTCCTTTGTATGTGGTGAATTGCTTTTCTCTTGTTGCTTTCAGAACTTGCTCCTTCTCTTCTGTGTTTGATAGTGTGATCAGTATATGTCTCGGAGTGGGTTTATTTGGATTTATTCTATTTGGAGTTCTCTGAGCATTTATGATTTGTGTATTTATGTTGTTTAGAAGATTTGGGAAGTTTTCCCCAACAATTTCTTTGAATACTCTTCCTAGACCTTTACCCTTTTCTTCCCCTTCTGGGACACCAATGAGTCTTATATTTGGACGTTTCATATTATCTATCATATCCCTGAGGTCCATTTCGATTTTTTCAATTTTTTTCCCCATTCTTTCTTTTATGCTTTCATTTTCCATTCTGTCATCTTCCAGGTCACTGATTCGTTGTTCAACTTCCTCTAGTCTTGTACTATGAGTGTCCAGAATCTTTTTAATTTGGTCAACAGTTTCTTTAATTTCCATAAGATCATCCATTTTTTTATTTAGTCTTGCAATGTCTTCTTTTTTTTTTTTTTAATTCAATTTTATTGAGATATATTTACATACCATACGGTCATCCAAAGTGTACAGTTGTTCACAGTACCATCTTACAGTTGTGCATTCATCACCCCAATCTATTTGTTTAACATTTTCCTTGTACCAGAAAAAGTGTAAATAAGAATAAAAAATAAAAGTAAAGAAAAACACCCAAGTCACCCCCCCCACCTTATTTTTCATTTAATTTTTTGTCCCTGTTTTTCTACTCACCCATCCATACACTGGATAAAGGGAGTGTGATCCACAAGGCTTTCACAATCACACTGTCACCTCTTGTAAGCTACATTGCTATACAGTCGTTTTCAAGAGTCAAGGCTACTGGATTGCAGTTTGATAGTTTCAGGTATTTACTTCTAGCTATTCCAATGCATTCAAACTAAAAGGGTTATCTATGTAGTGTATAAGAATGTCCACCAGAGTGACCTCTCAACTCCATTTGAAATCTCTCAGCCACTGAGGCTTTATTTCATCTCATTTTGCATCCCCTTTGGTCCAGAAGATGTTCTCAATCCCACGATGCGGGTCCAGATTCATCCCCGGGAGTCATATCCTGCATTGCCAGGGAGATTTACACCCTTGGGAGTCAGGTCCCATGTAGGAGGGAGGGCAGTGAGTTCATCCCCCGAGTTGGCTTAGCTAGAGAGAGAGGGACTGGCTTAATTTTAATAATTAAAAATTTTTAAAGTTATCAAACTTCCCCTCCCACTTGGGTGGCTCAGAAATTACCTCCACTTCCCAGGGAGAGAGGCTGTGTTGAAATCAGGGAGGCATCTTTAGGAGCAGAATCAAGGACCCCCATTTTAGTAAACAGCTGCTCCATCCACCTAGTTTCCCACATCAGGAGTGTAGACATCATTATGGAGTCTTCCAAACCTCTCTTCCCCACGTGCAGTCATCAACTCCTGTTTATTTTACCTCCTAAAACACTTCTCAAGTGTAACCATGTCTCAGCCCCAATCACAGGCCTCTACCCCAGCTGCAGTAACCCCCATCTCTCACCCCATGAACTGGGTCCCCCTGCCCTGGTCATTCTGATGTGATCTCTGCAAATAGCCAGTCTGATCCTGTCACCTCTCTCCAGTGGCTCCAGATGGTAGCAGAATAAAACCCAAGTTCTGTGCTTGGCATTCAAGGCCCTCTGCTTTTCTATACCTTTGTGCTTTTGCAAATGCTGTTCCCTTGGCCTTCATCAGTGGGAAAACTCTTGCTCCTTCTTCAAGACCCAGTTCAAATGTCACCTTCCATATGACATTTCCCTGGTGAAACCCTGGCAGGACTGGGCTCTGTTGCACCCCCACAAGCACATCTCCTCTATAGCACCCTGCATGCACTCTGTTTTTTTCGTTAGAGAAGTTGTGGGTTTGCAGAACAATCATGCTTAGAATAGAGTATTTCCATATACTCCCCTATTATTAACACCTTGCATTGGTGTGGAACATTTGTTACAATTGATAAAGGCACCTTTTTATAATTGTACTAATAACTATAGTCCATTGTTTAATTTAGGGTTCACTGGGTAGTGTAGTTCCATGGATTTTTTAAAATTTTTATTCTAGTAGCATATATAAAACCTAACATTTCCTCCTTTAACTACATTCAGATACACATTTTTTTTTTTTTGCACCTGTGCATTGCTCCTTGACCAGGTGACGTGAGCCTTATTTCTAAATGTGTGATAGTTAACCTTTATTTTTTTTTTTAATCATCATTTTATTGAGATATATTCACATACCACGCAGTCATACAAAACAAATTGTACTTTCGATTGTTTACAGTACCATTACATAGTTGTACATTCATCACCTAAATCAATCCCTGACACCTTCATTAGCACACACACAAAAATAACAAGAATAATAATTAGAGTGAAAAAGAGCAATTGAAGTAAAAAAGAACACTAGGTACCTTTGTCTGTTTGTTTGCTTCCCCTACTTTTCTACACATCCATCCATAAACTAGACAAAGTGGAGTTTGGTCCTTATGGCATTCCCAATCCCACTGTCACCCCTCATAAGCTACATTTTTATACAACTGTCTTCGAGATTCATGGGTTCTGGGTTGTAGTTTAATAGTTTCAGGTATCCACCACCAGCTACCCCAATTCTTTAGAACCTAAAAAAGGTTGTCTAAAGTGTGCGTAAGAGTACCCACCAGAGTGATCTCTCGGCTCGTTTTGGAATCTCTCTGCCACTGAAGCTTATTTCATTTCCTTTCACATCCCCCTTTTGGTCAAGAAGATGTTCTCCATCCCATGATGCCGGGTCTACATTCCTCCCCGGGAGTCATATTCCACGTTGCCAGGGAGATTCACTTCCCTGGGTGTCTGATCCCACGTAGGGGGGAGGGCAGTGATTTCACCTTTCAAGTTGGCTTAGCCAGAGAGAGAGGGGCAATGTCTTCTTTATGCTCTTCTAGGGTCTTCTTGATTTCCTTTATCTCCCGTACTATGGTCTCATTGTTCATCTTTAGTTCTTTGAGTAGCTGCTCTAGGTGCTGTGTCTCTTCTGGTCTTTTGATTTGGGTGCTTGGGCTTGGGTTATCCATATCGTCTGTTTTTTTCATATGCTTTATAATTTTCTGTTGTTTTTGGCCTCGTGGCATTTGCTGAACTTGATAGGGTTCTTTTAGGATTTGTAGACCAATTGAAGTCCTTATCTCTAATTTATCAGATCTACAGCTTCGTGGAGTACACTTTCTCTAACTAACCAGCAGGTGGCGTCCACGAGCCACCTGTTCTCCACAAGCCAGTTCTCCCCTGCTTAGCCTTTTTGGTGAGTGGGGGAGTAAGTCTTGTGGGGTCCAATTGGTGTACCAAGCTTGCGTGTGTAGTTGGTGTTGCCTGCCCTGTATATGGGGCGTGTTTCTGGGCAGTCAGGGAGGGGGGGTGGCTCTAACAATCAAATCTCCCTGGCGATCCTAGAGTTTTAAAGCTGCTGCAATAGTCTAATCCTTCAGTTCAGTCCTGCCACAGTTTGTCTCTGCCACTGACCCACAAGTCCTTGGTATTGGCGTATGGCTCCTGAGACTTGCAAGTGGGCCCCTCTTCCAGGCCGTGCACCCCGGGTCCTCTGTTGAGGGATGACTGTGCTATGTCACAGGTGAGTGCCGTCCCCCCAGGGCAGTTCTGTGCTGCTGGGCTGTGTAGGGAGGCTCCCAGTCTGCTGAAATGATGGCTGAATGGGGCTTTGTTAATTCACACTGCTCTACCTTCCCAACTCTGGGACAATCAGCTGAGGTTGCAGGGAAGGCTAATGTCCATGCCCAGTTTTGTGGTGTGTGCCTGTTATTTGAAGCACTTCCGTCACACTGGGTTGTCTGGGGCAGCTCTGGGCTATGGGGCTGGCGATGGGCAGGAGTGTTTCCTGTCCACCAGGATGGTGGCTGTGAGCGGACACCCCCCTTTTCTTGGGAAGTTGTGGTGTTTAGTGAATTTTCTCAGCCACTGGATTATTGCGTTTTGTCTCAGAGCTCTCCTAGTTCTGCTCTTGACTTGACCTGCCCAAATAGCAAGTCTTTGAAGCTTTCTGTATTGGGCTTCTTAGAGTAATTGTTTTAGAAAAAGAAAAAAGGATTAAAAACAAAACAAAACAAAACAAAACAAACAAAAGAAAAGGGCCCTCCTCAGAGATCTAATGGGTTATTGAAATGCTAAGAGACAAAGCAACCAGGGCCATTAAGGATAGGTCCACAGGGCAGAGAGATCAGCTTTTCTTCGGGATTTGCATATGCGCCTCAGGGCCCTTCCCCTTTCTATGTTCACCAGAACTCCAAAAATCCTCCGCTTTTATTTTGGAGTTTTTCGTGTTGTTTTTTTTCTATGCCTGTCTCCTCTCTGGTGGGCTGGCTGCTTTCAGATTCTCTGGTGTCTGGTCTCAGTCTATCTATGGTTGGAGTTTGAATCAGTAGAATGAGTTTCTGATAAGGGCTGCCACTGCAGTTCTCCCTTCTCCTTCCCGGAGCTGACAGCCCCTCCTCCCCCGGGACTGAGCCTTGGAGGGAGGGGTGCGGGTCCCCTGGCCGCAAAAACTTACAGATTTCGCTGATCTCAGCAGTTCCACGTTTTCATGAGTGTTGTATGAAGTATGCCCAAAGTCAGATTGCTCTGTGGTTTCCAGTCCACGCAGTTCCTGGCTTTCTACCTACTTTCCTGGAGGAGTAACTAAAACATACAGCTCACCAGTCTGCCATCTTGCCCCCTCTGTATGGAGTTTGTATTATATGCACAACTATCCCAGAAGTGTAAATTATTTCAAAATAGTTTAAAGGAAAAAAAGAATTACTTTTGTCAACATGAAGGGTCCTCTCTCATGCTGTTTTTATTTCTGTAGAGATAAAATGAATGGCTTGTCCTACTGAAACAGCAAAGTAAATGCAAGTAAATCCAAATCCATCATCTCTTGGGAACAGTGAAAGTGGGTTCTATATAATATCAAACCATTAATAAATTGAGTTAATAAAAAATAACTACAATAATCATGTGGATGGATTTACTAAATTATATTTATCTAGCTGTCTCCAAATTGAGAGATTCCCTATGAGTAGCATATAAGAAAATAGGAATAATGTGCATTTCCCCAACATCTAAGCCATGTCTCTGTAAATGTGGATATTCATAGCCACATCATGGGACCACAATCATCCTATGTTTAATTAGAAACCAGAGAGTTAGCAACTGGCTTGATGTCCAGTTCTCTTCTAGTTTTTGGCAATTTAATTGAAAGTCACCATGTATGTGTTGTCCTCTGAGCTTTGCAAGCTCTGGACTCTTGAAGTGCCTTGGGCACAGCTTTTGGCATGTTTTAACAAAGTTCTGATTGAGCCGTGGATAGGAGATTAATTTCCTCTAATGCTGCTAAATAATTTGGACATCAACCAAAATGTATCCATATGTATGTTCATGTACCTGTATGCATGTCTTGGTAACTTTTTAATAACTCCCACTGAAAGTTCTCCACCAAGAATAGAGTCAGCCACTTGACTTCCACTTCTTTTTCCAATAATATTCCCTTTGCAATTCTCATATTAGGCCTAAGGCTAAGGGATTTGTAAATGAGACAAGGACATAGTGGAAGAAACTCAAATACATGATTCTTGAGTCTGCCCTTTCTCTCCTGAAAGTGGAGCATGGACATTAAAAAATTTAATCCTTCAGAGTTTAACTTTCAAACCCCCGTGTTCCATGACGCACAGCACCCAATGATGTAAAATTTTACTTGGAGTTTGAGGATCCAAGAAACTAGGTAAAGACTTTAACTTCTAGCTAAAGTTAAGAGTTATGGTTAGTGAAATTGAGTTATTGTGAAATATTATTGATTATGCATAAATAATTTGGCTTTAAATATTTTACAGATATATTAAATGCCTCAGAGCTAAGATCATCTCAGTGACAGAAGCAACAAAGGTGGGTGTTAAATATGGGAAAGAATGATGTTGTTTTAAGAGAGATGCCAAAATGTGGTCCATTCAGTGTGAGCAAAGATGTATATTTGCCGTGACCCTTTGAGCAGCTCATTGGTGAGGCTGCCTCAGACTAGGATTGATGCTGTCTGGGTTTCCAGAACCCCTTTCTGCCAAATGGTCATCTTCAGACAAACCTTTCCAAATGCTCTTGTAACATTAGACTATTAGACTCTATAGGGAAGATTCAGTTTGAAAGTAAAAAAGAAAACACTGATTTTTTCTTCTCACTTCCATAACTTCCATTTCATACATTTTCCCTTCACCAAACATAGATTCATGCTATATTCCATATAAGAACAAGAATAATTGGTACTTATCCAAAGGGTGGTGAGGATTAAATACTTCATCTTTTTATACCATTTCACATATAGGAAGAACTCAAAAATAGTATTTTTTCTTATGACTGGAAATAATCATATCTCCTTTCCCACCCAAGTCTGTCTGTCTTCTCTCATGATATATCTCACTTTTTATTAAGTATTGTTACAACCATTAATTGACACAAACCATCCTCCTTTGTCAACTGTAAACACTTTTGCAGTGCAGTCAAATTTCTCCATATACATTTGAAGATGTGCAATGTGTTCACTCACTATATAGAAGGTGGTACAAGCAATAATAATTATGAATTTTCCTTGGAATGATCAATAACAGTTTACAAAATACAAGCATTATTCTAATGACACCAATGTCTCTATCTGCTATGTGATTCTACCACCCTCTTAGCTGTGACACAAAGAGGAAAAGAGGCAGAAAAAACCTTCCTCAACTAGTTAGTCCCAGATGGAGCTCTTCTGTGCTCCCCCAGCAGTTTGTGTCAGCACTGTAACTCATGTGTGTTTCATGCATTTCTACATTTGTCTTTTCCATTAGATTGAAAATTGCTCTAGAGTAACGATTTTTTCATCCTCATGTATACAGAATTAGCACTAGCAGAATCCCAAGCACACTAAAAGGTTATCAAAATGTGTGTTGAAGGACTGAAGGACACATGGACTAAATGAATGTCTTCTCTCTTGCCCTCTTAATAAAGGCAGTGTGGGAAATGCAACTGTCTGTAATTTAGGGAGTTAGGTTCCACTTTATTAGCATCAATTTCTGCTACACAATCTTACTGAGGATGGTACAGAACATGTGTGAAATTAGATCAAATATATGTTGATTCAAACTTACCTTTGAATTTTATTTTTAAAATAAAGAGCTGTTCTGGGACTGTTTTTCTGACAATTTTACACTAAAATTAATTTTTAAAAAAAGAATTCTAATCAATCAAAAGCTTAATTAATGAATGGGTATCATAAAGGACAGAACATAGGCTTTAAAGCTAAACAGAATCATATCTGAAATTCAGCTCCACCACTTACTACTTTAATGAGATTGGAAAGATTAGAGATAAACAACCAAGTGCTTTCATGTAACATAGGTTGAGAAGAAAAAACAAACAAAAAAAATTCAATGGATCTGAAAAATTATACCAGGATAAAAGAATTTATTTTCCTTGGCCTAACCCAGAATCAAGAACTGAGCTTGATCTTGTTTCTTTCCTTACTTTTGGTGTATGTGACAACTCTTCTGGGAAACCTCCTCATCATGGTCTCAGTGACTTGTGAATCTCGCCTTCACACTCCCATGTATATTTTGCTCCGCAATTTATCTATTGCCGATATCTGCTTTTCCTCCATCACAGCTCCCAGGGTTCTGGTAGACCTTCTATCAGACAGAAAGGCTATCTCCTTCAATGGCTGCTTCACCCAGATATTTTTCTTCCACCTTATTGGTGGAGTGGATGTGACTTCTTTGTCATTGATGGCGTTTGATCGTTATATAGCCATCTCCAAGCCCCTGCACTACATGACCATCATGAGTCAGGGGCGATGCACTGCACTCATTGTGGCCTCATGGGTGGGGGGCTTCATCCACTCCATCGTGCAGATTTCCCTGTTGCGCCCACTCCCATTTTGTGGCCCCAATATTCTTGACACTTTCTACTGTGATGTCCCCCAGGTCCTCAAACTTGCCTGCACAGACACCTTTGCATTTGAGCTCCTGATGATTTCCAACAATGGAATGCTCACCACACTGTGGTTTCTCTTCCTTCTGGTGTCTTACATGGTCATCTCCACCTGCACCTCCCACATCACTGTGGTGACACTGCATTTTGTGCCCTGCATCTATGTCTATGCCAGGCCCTTCACTGCCCTCCCCACAGATAAGGCCATCTCTGTCACCTTCACTGTCATCTCCCCTCTGCTCAACCCCTTGATCTACACCCTGAGGAATCATGAGATGAAGTCAGCCATGAGGAGACTCAGGAAAAAACTCAGACCTTGTGACACGGGATAGACCAGTGATTCCTCCTCTTCATCACCTAGGGTCCAATTAGTGCTTTGTTGTTGCCGGACAGACTTGGATGAAATATAGGAACCTGAATCAAATTATACTCAGATGTTCCCACCACATTCCAGCACTGTTACCAGGAAGGGAGCTGAAACAGTTATTGAAACATAATGGAGCTTGAGCATTGGAATTCTATAAGCACTTTCATGAAGTACTCACATCATAATGAAGTAAATATGTCCAAAGTAAGTTCCTGCTTCAACTCTATCAAATGAAGAAAGGAAGATTTTGTTATTTCAAGACACACCCTAGGTTGACAGCACATGCTTAGAGTTAGCAGAACTTGATTTAGGAGTTACATTTGGACCTCATCACTTGTATGTTCTGTGACCTTGAGCAGATCCTAACGCTGGACTTAATGAACCACAGGGTTGCTGGCGACCCCTCCAACACATTCCCTCAGCACCCTATGCTTGCCTTTATCATAGCACTCAGAACCCTGTTTTGATTTTCCTGCTCTCTTTCTTTCCCTGTCCCCCAAGAAAGACTGTGCTTTACTGTTGTTTTATCCTCAGCAACTTGCAACTCCAGTGGAATATAGCAGTGTACTAAAAAATCATTGAATTAAAAAGCCAAATGAATGAATATTGCCTCTCATTCATTTCTTGTCCTCAAAATATTGTAGAGTATTATATGATTAAGAAAAAATGATTCATTTTTATTCTCTGAGGTCATGATTACATATAAATGAAAAGAAAAATTTATGAAACTGCTTCAGACAATGCATACACAAAAGGTGTTTTGTATTCCAAAGGTGTTTATATTCAAAAAGATGGGAATAAATCTGATTTTTTTTCAATATATCAGTTGGGTCAATTGGGTTTTTATTTGTTTATTTATTATGCTAATTACTACTGCTGGGAGGTTTGTGCTTTGTTTTGCTTTTTCTCATTTCCCAAGGTAGAGCCTAGATCTTAAAATTATTGAAGCTAGAAAAATATTCATGTCTGTGCTCAAATCTCTGTTCATATCACAGAGCAAAGGCCCTGTTGTGGGGATGTGTCCAGAATATCCAAGGAACAGAAAAGAGGACATTGAAACCAGGCAAGAGGAAGCAAGGTATAGAGAGAGAGTAGTTGAAGCCAAAGAAATAACAGACCACATTCTTAGAACCCTGTAAGCCATTGCAAAGATTTTGACTTTCACACTGAGTGAGATGGGTTGCATTTAGAGGATTTTGAGCAGAAAAATAATACAGGCTTTAACGCAATTGAGGGGACTACTGCTATGAATAAGTACAAAAGCAGGGGGACCAATTTGGAGACTGCTGCCATAATTCAGGCAAAAGATTATGAAGACGTGACATAGAGTTGTAATGGTGCAGGTGGTGAGAAGATTGAAAAACTTTGAAAGTAGAGCATGGGATATGCTGATGGAGCCAATGTGGGGTTTCTAACATCATGTGTATCTGTGAGAACTCCATCATCCTGCTTGGTGATTAGCCCACTGAGAACTCCTTAACTCCTAAGTGACCCCTGCAGGTCCAATGCCTCCCACCAATACTTTGTGTCACACTTCAGGACATAGTAACCACCCTGCACAAGTGAAACTGCCTAAGGGCCCATCTGCCTACTCACATGACACAAGGACCTGGAACAGGATACAGGACCTCTCTCTCCAGGACTCTCCAAAGTCCATACATCCACGGGTATGGAGGAAGGATAGCGTGTAAGTGCTCCGAGGCTCAGTCTATCTAGGTACATCTCCTAGCTCTACCACCTATGAGATATTTGACCTCAGGCAAGTGTCTTAACCTCTCTATGCCCAAGTCTCTTCACCTGCAAACAGCAATGATAGTAATTACCCATTAGAATTATTGTGACAATTAAATATGTTAATACATGCGAAGTACTTCAAAAAGTCCCTGCACCCAGTGCCCAGATTTTGACTTCTGATACCATTCTCCAATAAAATAACAAGGCTGTGTAGAGAAATGGATGATTCTAGGACTGAGACAGGGGATGTAAAAGGGGAGTCCAGAGCACCTTGAAGTACCAAAAAGTAAGAAAACATTCAAAGAACAAACTGATGGGGGTTATGTCAAAGAGACACAGAAGTCAACTAAAAGAACCCCCAATGGTCAAATCAGGAACAATTCAAATGATGAAATATGTAACATAGTATTGGATTATAACCCAAAGTATTAAATAAATATCTGAAAGTCCATAATGATGAATAATAAATAAATGATTGAACAAATGAATAAATCGGAGAGAGTAGACAAATCTCTCATACAGAATAACTATAAATAATTAATGTAGATTCTTTGCCCTCACATAGTGGAGTATAATTCCCCATTTCTTAAGTGTGGGCTGCATATAGTGACTTTCTTCCAAAGAGTAATGTATGGAAAGGGGAGAAAAGAGTAGCTGTACAGTGGAGAAAACTTATACTCACTGCTTCAGACAGGTGACCAACATTAACACCATTGGTGATAAAGTCATGTTAATGGTATGTACCCCTGATATAATGTGATGGAAATGACACTTTACCACTGTGGTCTTCCTTCCCAAAACCCCAAATCCCTGTCTAACCTTGAGAAAATCATCAGACTAATTTCCATAGAGGGGCATTCTACAGAATAACCTACCAACACTCCTCAATACTGTCAAAGTCATAAGAACAAGAGAAGCCTGAGAAGCTGTCACAGCCTATAGGAGCCTAAGGAGACATGATGCCTAAATGTAATGTGGTATCTTGGGTGGGATCCTAGAGAGAAAAAGGAATTAGATTAAAAACTAAGGAATTCCAAATAAAGTATGCATTTGGCTGTATATCAGTTCATTAGATGTCACAAATGCAAAATAGTAATGGTAATAATTGGGGAAATAAGGTGTAGGATGTATAAATATTATCTGTAATATTCTTGCCACTTTGCTGTAATTCTAAAACAATTCTAAAATTGGAAGTTTATTGAAAAAAATGTACCTGGCCCAAAAGAATTCTCAATAAACACTAGTTTTATTTTTATCAGGATGTTCCCTAAAACAATGTTGTCTAGGTTCAGAATCCTTTCCTTCCCTGCAGCGTTTGGGGTAAAAGAATGTTATGGAGGAGACTCTTGGCTAATATTTCAAAGGAATATCCTGCCAACCTGATACTGGGAGAAGCTGACGGAATTTCTGCCTCCTACATTGGATGTTGAGTGAGGTCCTCCTTTCATGTTGAAAGAGACATCTTATTGAGTCATGCAGATGTAAAACAAATCCCTACACATTGCAACTGGAGAAGTTCTGAACTCAAGCAGTAATTCAGACTAGTGCTGTGTAGTGGTTAAGTGTTCGGCTGCACGCAAAGCTGGCTCTCTGCGGGAATTGATATTCTGGATTTAATTCTGTTTGGGGCTGGAGAGTAGTGATTGGGTCTGGATAGTCAGGATTCTTGCCTGCTGAAGGAAGAATGGAGGGTACCTTGGCCAAAGGAGAGAGGGAGCCAACAGGCAGCCCTCTGGGGGCAAGGCACCCCAGACAGAGAAGAGGACCAATAATATCCTTTACATCTTAATGATGATCAAATAATACAGCTATCAAATAGAATCCCATTTCTCACACCATAGCCATTATAGTGTTTTGTTTCATTTTGCTTTATTTTCTTGGTGTACTCAGCCAGCAATACTGCTTTGTCCTGTGTCTGCTTCAACCTCTTCCCAAACTGGAGAATTCCTTGTGAATAAAGTGTTGGGATATGGAGAAGGAATGGGCCTTCACCTTACTTTCATGACCCTGACGTTTACAATTCTCTTGGTATTAGTTATTAGACTCAGAAATAGATTAGGTTGGAAGGACCTGAGGGTCAAGTCCCCTTCTCAGTTATCAGTCTGTCTGCACCACCAGCACTCAAAGGCAAGATGCCCTCTGATCCCTGGCAGCAGCGGTTTCTAAGAAATGCAACCTGACATGTTTCAACAAAACCAGTCTTCCTATTGGAGCCACAGGACGAGGGGATTCACCTTCTCAGTTGTCACTAGAAAATGTTGGACCCGACATTAAATGTGTGTTTCTAAGCACATGTACTTGAGTAATGTCTTAATTACTCCCGCTGAAACATCATTACTGTCAGCAAAATGTTTTCCACAGCCACAGCCAGCTGTAACCCCTCTGATAATTCCCACAGTAGATCTGGGATTAAGGAATCAATAAGTGTAATGGGGCACTGTGAATTAGCAAGGAAGAGCCAAGAATGTATTATTCCCTGTGTCTGCCCTTTGCCACATAAAGGTAGAAGAGAAGCCACTGAAGCCACTGGATTTCACGAGGTCATTTGTCATGAAACCTAGAATTTTCTGAAGCTGCATGACTCCCAAGGTTCATGTCAATATTCTTAAAAATTTTAGAGTTCTTGCAGAAGGTAGGAGATATTAGGTAAGAAATATACCACTACATGAGCATGTGTGTGTCTGTGATGTTTGGGTATCTGTGTATAGGAGTGAGAAAAATAAAGTCATTGAAATCTAGATGGAACTGGTGAACAATGGAGGCAAAACATGCAAAATATTAAATCAAACTTGGAAGCAGCTAGCTTTTGGGGAGAATAATATATTTAAGATCTTGGATATAATCTGTTTGAAAAAGCTTACTATGATCCCTTTTTATGCCACCTTTAATCTTTTTGGACAAAGGTGGGTGTATAGATAGATAAGTAAACTCTCTTTCATCTATTTAAAAAAAACACACACACACATCACAATAGATTTTCTTGTCATTTATACAACCTACAGATTCACTCTGAAAATGATGAGTCTCATATCAAAAAAAATGAGGCAAAGGCAAGATTAATCCCTTGCATTGAGAGTAGCCATAAGGGATCAGACCAAGAAATCAGGCCCAGTGGGATAGAGCAGAAATCTCAACAAGAGTTAGCCAAAGGAGAGTGAATGCTGAAGACAAACTTCACTTTTGTCCCTCAGTGGACCTGGCCTGGACCTATAAGCATTCATTAACTAATTGCCTCAATTGTTTGCTATTTCTGTCCCCCTGAGTAAGCAATTCTAACTTTTACCATGCTAACCCATGTCCAAAAGTATGAAAATTCTAATAATTCACACTTGCCAACTTACCCTTCATGGGTCCCTGCTACCTTTGCTTGGGTAGCTCTGTTCTCAAGAGTCCTAGGCTTTACTTTATGAAATTGCCAATGAAAAGTCTACACCACAAACCAGTTTAGAACCCATTTCATACAAATATGTCCTTTCCTTTCCTTCCTACCACTTGTGACTCTCTCAAATTGGGGTTTTATCACTGTTTCTGAATTGAATAACACCAACGATCTGTGGTGTCTGAATCACTATATCTCAGTACCATAATCCAAAAGGAGTGAGAACTCATCATTGTCCCTTGCCTCATCATTGTCCCTAATACTTCCTCACACCATGTCTCAACACACAACATAACCTGATTCAACAACTCAGGGGAAGTGGAAAATAATTGCATCTCACTACTCATATATATATCATTTATCTGGATGATACAAAATCTCATTGTGCTGTATTTTCCTATTGAAATCAATTTTTTTATATTTTAAACTGCTCTGCTAGGAGCCACAGAAAAGTCAACTGACTCTAGGTACACATATGGCTTTTGAATTACCCATTTCAATATATGGACCCTGAATCAAATATTTTAATTATAAACATCTCTGGGTACCCATGAACCCAAAAACACAAAATAGTAATGAACTTGGGAAATATCAAGAGCTGTACCATGCTGCTTTCCTAGATTCTGAGTGAGCTGTAGGTCTCAGAGATTTGTATTAAAATAATTACATACAAATAATGCACATATTGCTTTAAACAGAAACTGTACAAATTAATCAACACAGCAGTCACCACAAAGCTTAGATTTGTCCTTTGCTACCCTTTTATTTAAGATGCTTTTCCCAACCAGGAACCCAGCCAAGAACCACAGTGGCTTTGGTTGGGAAGAAAACTGTACTGTTCTTGGTTTGGTTTAACACAACACTTTCTGAGCCAAGAAGGAAAACACCTTGTCTCTGCTGCTGCCTCTCGAGGAAAGCACGTATCCTGAATCTGTGGTGGTGTCTCTGCATGTACATGTGAAATGGGGTGGGAGAGAAATGACAGGGAGAAAGGGAGAGGGGGAGGACTTTTAATGACTCCCAAAGGAACTCAATGGAATTGGCCACCCAGCTTCCTCATTCACACCCAACAATAATCCCTCTAGTAATTCTTATACTGGGCTTGTGGATGAGGGACTGATACAGGTGGCCAAGACAGTATAAGGCAGAGTGGTAGAGTCATGAAGATGTGGTTCCCTGAGGTTGTCTTTTCCCATCTGAAGGAAAACAAAACAAAAAAATCAATAGCCTTGAGGTAGGCTTTACATGCCAGCATAGATTGTGCCAGAACCTACTTCTTATAAGATTTGTTTGATGCATCGTAAGAACAATTTCTCACATGGAATTTGAAGACTTTAGAAAGTGTGAACTTCTGAAACTGAAAATCTGTTATGGTTGGTTTGTTGAAAATTCTGCAAGTTTATAAAATGCTCTTTTGGAGCTAAAACTCTTAATCAACCAAAGTGGCATTTTTCCACTATTAGGAAGGGTAAGTGTGGCTTGCAAAAATTTGTATAGGAAGAATATCAGTTGGCTCCAGGGGTCGAAGCAACTCTTTATTCTGCAGGATACTGAGGTTCAAAGTATTTTGAAGGTAGTGGAGAAGTTGCTGATATCTCCAGCTCTCAGGAGGATGATTGTCTTGGAAAAACAACATTTACTGACAAGGGTTACTGAGTTCAGCTTTGCTTCTTGGCTGGGACTGGAGGGTTGGGAACTTTGAGAAACATCTCTTAATTTCTAGCTTATGCGTGCCCTTACGTATTACTAACATTTAGTAAATAATGATCAGTGCTCCTAAACCTATAGAGATTCAATCACGTGTAGGAGCTTTTAATAATGGGAAGGAGAAATCTGTGATATGAGGAGCATCTAAAAGAAGTATGACTTAATTCAGAGAATGGGGCAAAATTTATTCAATGGAATGGTACAGTCTAGGGGAATTTCTCAGTTTTGGGGCTCTGTCCAGGATGTTTGATATGTTCATTTCCAAAGGATGGTCCTCAGTGGAGTGATTTCTAAGAAATTCTTGTGATCCCAATTTTCACCATATACAGACACATGAAATTGTATTTTTTTCTTTATTTCCCCCTCCCTCCCTACAATGTTCATGTGTTTAATATGATGTATATAATACTATATTTTCTAAGTATCCTTCCCACTCTTTGTAAAAGAGAGCATCCATAGGAACTTACCAGATCCAATATTTTAAAGGGGAGTTCGTATTTGAGGTTATGCTATTCAGAACTCATTTCTGCACTTTGCCATTGGAGCTATATGTGGTTGATTCAGGTACTTTGTGAAGACACTTCTGAAGACTGCAAAAACTGCTTTCTCCATCATTCTGATTTTTTTTCAAATTCATCTCTAACATCCTGTCATGCTAAGTCACTCTCAACCATGTGCATTTGCCATGTGCATGCTTCTAACACCACCATCTTGAATCCACATACCGTTTTTTGCTTGATTTGCAAAGGACATTCCTGATCACTGTCCTTTCCAACATTTTCTGGGAAGGGGAGAGCAATTCTGGGCAGAAGTATAGTTGCAGTGGATAAGAATGCTAGTCTTTGGGGTAAGACATCTTGCTTTGAGAGAAGGCTTTACCAACCATGAGAGCTAAATCTTTCATTACCTCAGTTTCCTCAGCTATAAAATCAGGATACTAATATGTATCTCACAAGATATTATAGATCTTGAAAGAGATATATAGCATGTACTCTAAAGTACATAAGAATCATTCAATAAATGTAAGCTATAAGCAAGCAAAAATGAAACAAAGCACAGTTCCATTATTCTGCTCATATTTCTATAATGCTGAAACCTTGAAAGTTGCATGGAACCCCTGGAGTCTGATATCCAAATGACTAGATTTCATTTTGGGAATTATAGTTCATTTTCTTCCTCTAAAGGTTTATGGCTTAAATAGCTATGTTCATAACTTCATACAAAAATTTATTTTCTTCATAGAGGGTTATGTAGGTAAAATACACCAATTTTTTGAACTTATGCCTTAGCTCAAATTTCTAAGCAAAAAGGAAAAATATTCCCAGAGGAGAGATGGCATTTTCCACTTGCACAGAGCTACTGGGAAAAGGACTTTGAACCACAGGGACACTAGCCAGACCAGCCACTCTCAGACAGTCCCGAGAGATGGTCCAGGCATATGTAAGAATGCACTTTGGACTGGCTGGACGGGGAAGCCACTGGTATAATCAGATTCCCCGGCTGCTTTCAGTTTCCAAAGTAGACATACAATTGCACCCACTCTTTAGAAGCATCCTGTGTATGAAGCAGGCCTTATTATCATATTAATGTAGATAAATTATAATGGCACATGTTTAGAATTGACTCTATGCTCTGTGCCCTGTGCACATTACAAAAGTTTTCCATGAATTTGGTACTATGATTGAGTAACTTGCCCAAGAGCTCACAAGCTAAGAAATGGTAAAACCCAAATTGCATAAATGTTCCAGATAATTCACAGATATTTGTCCAAGATGCAGGGGTGGGAAGTGATATTGTTCATCAGAGTTCCCAGGCAGCAGAGGTTTACAAAAATTAAACAACTACATGGAACTCCCTGCAGTTTTTCACATAGATTCCCATGATCTTGTTCCTTCTCACCTTTCCTTCTGCTGATTCCATAAGCTGCAGCTCTCTTATTGTCTTAACTGTAATCTTTTTATATGAGTCACCTTTCTCCAAAAAGACAGTCTTGATGCCATCAAAATGGTAAATGGGAAAAGGAATTTAAAAAAGAGAGAAAATAGGAAAAAGAAAAGAAAAACAGGAGAAAAGAACAAAGAAAGAAAAGAAAGAGGGAGAGGACAGGGATGCAGGAAATTCCTTGGCCTGTCACAGTGGTCTCCTGAGATTATAATATCTGATTCTGTTTACATAAAGAACTAAAATATAAAAAACTGAAGGAAAAAAGAAGGAGTCTTCTGGGTTCTGGTAATGTTCTCTTTCTTGATGGGGGTACTTGTTACAAATGTATGTTCTTCAGTATGTGTTAAAAATTGTTGAGTTACCATTGACTTATCATTCCAGTATCCAAAAGAAAGTTGCTGAAGTGGGCTGTTGTCATTAATTAAAATGTGTTTCTTCGTTCCAGATTAACCAAAGACTTCTTTGGGGATGATTGATCCACTTTCTAGCCATGGTCTGAATAGTGGGGAATTCTCACATCAGGGATTCTGGAGACCTGACATCCCCTGTGATCATTATTTTGAACATTCCACCCAGTACTGTTGACATAAACACAGAAGAGGAGGAGACTAAACTGAATCTGAACTAATGCCAATGGAATGGGAAACTGGGTCCTTTATCGTAATATTCTGTGAGAGTGGAAAGGAGAGTGCTGACTGGGGAAATATGGTCTTGTAAGTGTTTTTCTAGGATTAGATGAACATAGTGGAAAAAAATTAGAGAAACCAAAACAAGAATCAGAGAAAGAACTGAATGTTTACAGTAGGGCAATCTGCATAACTAAAGAGTTTGGGAGGACCTAAAGTTCATAAATGAGAGGAAATTACAATAACCCTCAGATTGTAGCTGGTGAAAGTTAGTTATTAAAACTAACTTCCTATGAAAGTGGGTGGTCAATTAAATTTCGCTTTAAATGAAATTCATGTTTATACATGAGGTAAAAATCTTATGAAGTAGCCACTACATTTGTTTATTATTTTTAACTTTTTATTGAGGTATAACATACATAACAAGAAAATGCACATTAGTGTTCAGCTCAATGAATTTTCACAGAAACTGAATATACCTTTAAAACAGACATCAAGATCAATAAAGAGAATGTTACCAGCACCCCAGAAACCTCCTTCATGCTCCCTTCAATTTTTGGTTCTTTATATAAACAAAATCAGACAGTATGTGCTCTTCTATGCCTGGTTTATTTAGCTCAATATTGTCTATGAAAGTCATTTATAAAGTCGCATGTAATTGTTGATCCTTCTCATTTCTGTATAGTAGTTTATTATGTGAGTTTAACCTTTTCTACTGTGATGGACATTTGTGTCATTTTTCAATTTAAGACAATTACAAACAGTGTGCTTCAAATATTCTGTCTTTTGGGGGACGTATTTATGTATTTTCTGTGAGTGGAACAGATTGCTATCTGTACCTACTTATGCATATTTAACCAAATGGTGAAGTTTTTTAACAATTTTACACACTCACCAAGAGGGTGTAAGAATTCCAGTCGCTCCACATCCTCACCATCACTTGGAATTTTTTATCTCTTGCAATGTAGCCATTCTGGTGTGTCTATAGAGGTTCTCTGCTATAATTTTAATTTGCATTTCCCTGAAGAAGTAGAATTGGCATTTGGACAATTCTTTTGTGAAGTATTGGTTCTTATCTTTTGCCATTATTTTGCTGGGTCATCTGTCTTTTTTACTGATTTGTAGAAGTTCTCTATATATTTTGGATGTAATATATATCACAGATATGTATATTGTAAATATCTTCTCCCACTTTTGGGCTACTTTTTAATTCTCCTAATGGTGTCTTTTGTGAACAGAAATTCTTAATATTAATATAAACCAATTTATGCTTATTATTTAGTACTTTAAGTACAGATATTACAGTAAAAGTACAATTAAATAACTTCATTACTATAATCTCTGTTTCAGTGGCCATAAGGGTGGAACCTGGCTGCTTGGATGACTGAATCAAAAACCTGGGTCATCACCCATCTGATGGCAATACACTGAATTGCCTGCATGATGCATGTGTAGAAAAAGAAGAACCTCCTCCTGAGTTGAAAATCAAAAGGAACACTAGATTTCATCACACATCCTCTAACTGCATTTTGATCTCTGTTCCTATGGATCAGGGAAATTACACCGAGTGAAAGAATTTATCTTTCTCAGTATTACCCAGTCTTGAGAGTTAAGCTGGATCTTATTTGTCTTCTTATGTTTGGTGTACGTGACAACTCTGATGGGAAACCTCCTCATCATGGTTGCAGTTACCTGTGAGTCTCAGCTTCACACTTCCATGTACTTCCCGCTCCATAATCTATATGTTCTTGACATCTGCTTTTCCTCCATCACACCTCCTAAGGCTCTGGTTGATCTTCTATCAAAGAGAAAGACCATCTCCTTCCATGGCTGTGTCACTCAGATGTTCTTCTTCCACCTTCTGGGTGTAGCAGATGTTCTTTCTCTCTCTGTCATGGCATTTGATCATTACTTAGTCATTTCAAAACCCCTCCACTATATGACCATCATGAATAAAGGACGATGCCCTAACCTGGTAGTGGCCTCATGGGTGGGGGGGTTTGTCCATTCCATTGTGCAGATTTCCCTTTTGCTGCCCCTCCCCTTCTGTGGGCCCAATGTTCTTGACACTTTCTACTGTGATGTCCCCCAGGTCCTCTAACTTGCCTGCACAGACACCTTTGCACTTGAGCTCCTGATGATTTCCAATAATGTATTACTCAGTTGGTTTGTATTCCTCTTTCTCCTCATCTCTTACACAGTCATCTTGAGGATGTTGACATCTCATGCTGGTGAGGGTAGGAAGAAAGCCATCTCCACCTGCACCTCCCACATCACAGTGGTGACCCTGCATTTTGTGCCCTGCATCTATGTCTATGCCAGGCCCTTCACTGCCCTCCCCACAGATAAGGCCATCTCTGTCACCTCCACTGGCATCTGCCCTCTGCTCAATCCCTTGATCTACACCCTGAGGAATCAGGAAATGAAATCAGCCATGAGGAGACTAAAGAAGCGATTAGGGCATTCTGAACGGATTTAAATTTGTGATGAGTGGGATTGCACCAAAATTTAAAGGCAGACTTTAATTTCATTTTCTCAAAATAAGAAAAAATCACCTTAAGACCAAAAACAAATGGGTATCTATGGCTACCAGGAGTCCTAAAAGAGATTGGTCCTACAGTATGTACTGGGGACCATGTGGGTGATACTGCTTTCAGGTGAGGCTCATTTATGTATTCCACTACTTACTTTAAATTAATTATTCCACAAATATTTGTGGAGCACATACCATATGCTAGGCTTCAGATTGCTGCACAAAATCAATACACATACTGCTCTAGAGACATTTGTTCAATGTTTTAATAAATGTTTTAATAAATATATGAACAATGTGCTGGCGAAACATTGTAGGCACCTTACTTGGGAACTTCAAAAGACATTTGACAGTGAGGAGACCTTTTCAAGGGAAAAAAGACAGAGAAGGCCATTCTAAGCAAAGAAAACAGTATAGCAGAGGAAGAAAATGGTGTGTGGTCTGCCACACTTGTGCAGGAATGAGTTCAGTGTAGTCACCAAGTAGTACACTCACAGGGTGAATAGCAGTAGTTAATATTTAAAAGGAAGTTTGGAAACAATGATTCCATTTGTGCCCTCTGAGCAATTCAAATTGGAGAGAAAGCATCAGTCTTAATTTCATTTAGAGAGAAAACAACCCCAAATCATTTTAAGACCACAGGGGAGGAGCCAATGCCATAAGTGGGAGTATTCATAATGAAATAACACTAATGGGGAGAAGCTGGGTTCAGTTCAAGTGAATTTTGAAAAGCTTGAGCAGAGTCAGATGCTAAGCATGCCCATGGAAATCAACTGATTCCCTATTATGCAGCAGGATTACCCTAATCACAGACCTGCCAGGCCCAAGTTTCTCATTTTTCCTGCATTTTCTCCACTCCGTTATACTTTCCAATAAATCCACAAGAAGGTAGAGCAATGGTAGTAAAAACCATGACAGTTTAATCAGTGAATATGAGAATTTGCTAGACTGTGCAGTGAAAGGGATGGAAATGGCTCTAGGAGAAGGTTTATCTAACAGTCCAGCTGATATTTTGCTGGGATCAATGAACTTTACTGTTCTACCTCTCTCATTATCAGAAAGTTCAAGACAGAGCAGCAACAGCTACTTATGTAATAATCCAAGCAGGCCAACCACTGTAACAAAAACTCCCAAAATCTCAGTAACCACAATAAAAGTTTATTTTCTGCACATGCCACAGTCAGTAG
Source organism: Choloepus didactylus (assembly GCF_015220235.1). Taxonomy (NCBI): domain Eukaryota; kingdom Metazoa; phylum Chordata; class Mammalia; order Pilosa; family Megalonychidae; genus Choloepus; species Choloepus didactylus. The sequence continues at coordinate 16,183,493 of NC_051312.1, forward strand.
TGGTCTGTAGAAAGAAGGAATTATTCCTTGCAGTTGCTCAGATGCATGTCCTTTCTATCTTGGGCTCCATCTTTCTCTAGAACCTCTCCATCCTCTCCACTTACCCAGGGAATGGAGAAAGGGAAAGAGAATGAAGGATTCTATGGAGGATGTGGTCTTTATGGGCCATGCCTGGAAGTGGTGTGTGTCACTTCTGATCAGAATCCATTGGCCAAAAATTAGTCACATGGCCCCACCTAACTTCAAGGGAGTCTGAAGAATATAATCTAGCTGTGTCCTTAAAAAGAAGAGGATAACATGAAAAATGGTGAACTCTAGTAATCTCTTCTACAACTTTTATGACTGTGCTAAGAAATCAAATTTGGGTTAGATTACAAGGCCTAAGATAGTGTTTCTAGATGGATTCTCTTAATACATAGAAACATTTGCTAGAAGGGCTACTAGATTTTTAGACTGACAAAGAACCAATGAAGAAATGAAGGAGATATGCAGATAGGAAATTTGATTTAAAGGAAAGAGAAGGTGGTCAAGGGAATCTTGGGGATTAGGATGACAGCAGACAAGGAGGTCACATCCCAAAATACATAAAAATGGAGTAGAGTATCAAGAACAGGTTGGCCAAGAGGTATCCTTCATAGAAGACAGTCCTCACTTATTCTTGTGCTTGCCATAGACTAGTCCTAAACAAAAGGTTTTTAATGCTGAAGCTCTTGTAAAAAATATATCTTCTTTTTGATTTCTGTTTCTAGCATTCTATTCTATTCCCACCACTTAAAATTATTCTGAATTATTTCTTAATATAAGCCATATTAAATATTAGAAGTATTTTCCCAAGCATTAAAATTCCAATTAAGATAAATTTTTCTTCATCTGGATCTAACGCAGCTGCTGAATCAGCATTTACTACCTGTTTCCATCTTTGCTCTGGTATCTTTGTTCTTCAGACCCTTTCTTTCCTACCTCATTGTTGGCTCTCCCTCGAGTAGGGTCTTTATGACTGAGACAGAATTTTAAATCACGAAAGATATGCATAATCAGAGTGTGTGTTCCCAAGTGTAGGACCCAAAATGATGGTAACCCAGAAAAAGCTGTCTCATTTCCCATGAAGCTGCCTTGGACTATTTACACACGCAAAACAACCTGATCACACACAGAGAGGGAAAGCAATTGAATTCAGAAGAGCAGTCATTAAATTTACTTCTCTTTCAACTTGTATTAATCTATAATTAATTGCTTGTATTAATCTATGTGTTTCTTAAGGTAGAGACATTTTCTCAGGGAACTATTAGAAATTAAACTGATTCTAGCTTAAGCTACATGGATCACATAATACTTGGTCCTACCATCTGTGATTTTTTTGCTATGTAAGGAAGGGTGGCTTTAAATTTCTACAGTGTTTTTCATAAGCAAATAAATGCATCTACATGAACAAACTTTTCAGTTTTGCAGTGATCCTGCCATTCTCAACTTTGAGAACTTTGAGAAATTCAAAGACATTCACATTGTTACACCCTGATTTCTAAGATGCTAGTATAGTAGTTACCATAGGAACCATATTAAAGCATCCATGAAATTCCCAAACAAAGCACTATCCTGGATGGATCTGATGAGTTTTGTTGTTGTTGTTGTTTTTGTTCCACTGTTTGTCTTACAAGTCTGAATAAGAATGCTGTCACCATAGCTCTTATTAAAAAAAATAGGGTATTAGTTGAGTATAGTATACTAGTTATCAATTGCTGCATAACAAATTACTCCAAAACTTGGGAGCTTAAACAGCAAATTTGTATTATCTCATAGTTTCTGTGAGTCACAAATCTTGTCAGATGGCTCCTCCAAGAAGGCATCTTACTTCATCTAATGTGAGCAAGCAAGAGAGCAAAAGAGAGTATGCCAGCAAGATGGAAGTCACAGTCTTTTTTCTAACTTTATCAATTAAAAAACAAACAACAAAAAAACACATTTGAAACAAAACAAAACAAAGGAATAAGAAAAACAAATACCTGAAAATAATTACTTTGCTTCCAACATGTTCCTACCATACCCAAGAAAATTTGCAAACCATAATCATTCCTGAGCATTCCCATAACATTGAGATTACCCTTGATAGCTTATCTGTTCGTATTAAATTATCAGCAATATGAAACTAGTGCAAGGGTGATGCTTCAGTTGGAGATGAAGAGTCCATAGGAGCCAAAGAGGGAAAGGAAGAGAAAGGTAAATGCTGGAAGAAGGGAACAGGGGTGAGGAGACCCTCTCTTCCAACCAAGAGAGTGTGGCCACATGCATCTCCCTAGGACCTAGGAATGAGCACTACACATAGGCACAAATTTTGAGTATACATGGGCTTGGCTAGAGAAGCCAGTTCCAATTGTCACCACTTTATGGATTCTGTTTGGACTAGATATAGCACTTGAATCTGAAGTAAAGGTCTAATAGAACACCATTTTGAAATTTCATGTGTAATTGATTAATCAACAATAAAACCATTTGATACCAAATGAATTGCTCTCACATTTTATGAAGAGAGACACAGAGATGGAGTTTCAAGTATTTTGTAGAGCAACCACATTTACCATATTTGAAGATGCCATCTGCTGTGCAGTGGTTACGTTTGTGGGCCAAGGGTTAGATTATGGTGTCCAGTTGCTTTCTCAAGCATGCACTGACCTGATTGTTACTGGGAGGGTATTTAAATCATTAGACAATTGACTGTGATTATAGCTGATTACATCTACAATCAATAAAGGAGATTACCTTCAGCAATGAGAGAAGTTTCATCCAACCAGCTGAAAGCCTTAAAGCAAGAAATTCAGCAGTCAGAAAGAATACTTTCCATCTTTACTTCAGCCAGTCAGCTTCCCCTTATTCAGAGTTCCCAAATTGTGGTCCACCCTTCAGAATTAGGACTTGCCAATCTCTGCAGTCAAGTAGCCAATTCCTGTAACAAATCTCATAATATTTGCATATATATACTTTCAGTTCTGTTCCTCCAGAGCACCTTGACTAATACACACTGTAAGATGCATGTGACACTTTGATAACATCTATAACATCTATGTATTGAAGCATGAAATTCTACCATGTTACACGTACTCATTCAGGATATCTGAAATTTCCGGGATTACCTCAGGGCAAGAAGAAGGGAAAGATGTTTTTGGGAATTTAACTTAATCTGTAATATTTTTATTTTAAATTTCTATTTCATAAATACAGAAACATGAATAATGCCTATGAAAATAGTCCATGTTATTTTACTTGGAGTAGTGGAAACATGGGTCTGTGTTACCCTCCTTCAGGCTGATATGAGCATCATCTCTTTGTCAGACCATGTCAAACCTCTACTCTCAAACCTCCAAAGTCTTTCTGTGTCACTCAGCACAAAACACCCATTACACTAATCTAATAGGGCTGCATTATTGGAGCCCTGTTACCTCCCCACCCTCTTATTCTGTGTTCTCCCTCTCACAAATTCCACCTTGGCCCCAATAGCCCCCTCCTCAAGTACACGGGCCTTTCCTCACTAACATTTTAGAAATCTTAATCCCCTGCTAAGACACTTTCTATCTCTTCTCTGTTTCATTCTTTTCTGTAGTGTTTCTACCAACTAAATACTCTCCATATTTTACTTATTTCGTTAATTGTCTGTATTCTCCACTAGAATGTAAGCCCCATGAGGGCAAGGATACTTTTCTGGTTCACTGTCACATTCCCAGTGCCTAGAGGAGTATCTAGTATAGGGTAGGTATTCAATAAGCATATGTTGCATGAATACTGGGGTTTTAAAAATACTTTTTAATGTTTGAAATATTTTAAATATGCTGGAAATCCTATAACAGCACTGATTTCTCTTCTCAGGTGATTGCCATTTCCTGTTTTCCATTCACATATTTAATCTTGTACTGATTTGATTTTACTTTTGAAATTTCTTTCTCAAATAAACAAAAATTCCATTAGAGATTCAGGTTTCTTTTGAGTAAACTTTATTGCACACCTTCAATGCCATAAACTCTTCTCAATTCCTTCATCTGTTTAACATGTCTGTGTTGAGATCCTCTATACTTGAAACAATTCAACTATAAAACTCTTTTTTGGCAAGGAAATACTTGTCCCTTCTGCATTCTTAGGTAGTTCTATTCTCTTCACACTGGCTGCTTCTAATTTAAATAGATACGTAGTCACTGAGACAGAAAGCAACAATCCATTCAGTCTTGATCTCTGGGACCAGAGTTCACAGTCCTAGAAATAACAAAATTTTAGAATTCTCATTTCAACTCCCAGGACATTGATTCATACTATTACTATACTGCAGTTGGTTTAATGAATGCAATTATGTGAACAATTCTACCAACTTATCTCTATATTGCTATATAGAAACATAGCTTTCTCTAGCTCTCACCAAAGTGAGAAATATCATATAGTAGAATGATAAGAAACAATCAACAAGTGTGTACACATAATTATCATCTGTGACATGTTTCTGTACATGTTAGTGTCTACAGCGGCTTCAGAGAGACAGAACCATCCTCTGCTTGACAAGAAAATGAAGAATAATGAAATGAAGGTGTTTAGGGACTAGTTCTTTTCTTTAAGCTTCTTGACAGTGCAATTCATGTAACCCATTCAAATAGATAGTGTCTTTTCACATCATGAAAGTGGACCATTAAGGGCTTCACCCACATTAATTGGCATGTTTAAACAGAAATATGATTGAGATGAGGATAAGGGAGTTTATTTTTCCCTCCTACAATTAGATAACCTCTATAAATTACAAAATGTATCTTTTTTCCATAGTGCATATTGGTATGTTTACACATTCACATATGTATTAACAACATTTTAATAACTCACACTGAAACTCTATCACCACCAGTAGAATTAGCCACTTAATTTCTACCTAGTGACCATCAGTATGGTTTATGATGTATACAGTCCAACTTCATTATAGCAATTACCTCTAGGCAATGGCAAAAGATGGAACAGGAAGTGTTACAACTTTAGCTGAATCTGTTACATTTTTATTTCTTTTTTAAAAAATAAAGAATTTACTTTTCACATATGCTTGAAATTTTTCAAAGTAAAAGTTGGGAAAAATTTAAATGGAAAATCAAGGATTTCTACTTCCATCCATGAGGTATTCTTCTTCTGTCCATCTGTCCATAATGAACATTCTGGTAATGGACTTTCTCTCTCATCAAAAACAACTAGAAAATTGGAGAAATTGTATGAAACTACATTAACCAGACAAGAGAGAACCAGCAGTGCAGGCCTGTGATAAGTGAAAGAAGAGAAACAACATGAGCTTTACAACATCTCTGGCTTCTTCTGATTGGCACTTCCCAGGCTTCGGTGGAGAGAAAAGTGGTCCAAGCAGAGCACAGTGGTTTCCATCAGAGGAGAAAGAGCTCAGAGTTTGGAGAAGCTGAACCAGTTAGAATTCATGGATCAGAGTGCCAGATAGGAGGGATCAATGCAGAGAAAGAGCTCTATAAATCTACAGAGAGCTCCTTTTGAGTCTTTTGCTGATCACTAAGCTGCACATGCATAGGGAGAAACATGAGGCTGGTCAAACAACAACTACTGGAAGCTGTAAAATTTTAAAATTCTCAAAGTTCACGCAGGGCTGGGAGATATTCAGGTACTTAGAAGAAAGAGTGGATACACCTCACTGAACACACAAAGCATTCAGTGTGTTCAGAGATAGCAGAAGAGTCATGTTGCAGTAATAGAGCTAATATACACTTAGAGTAGAAGCTACAACATCTGCACATCAAATCTTTACAGCAAGTCACAAAAGCATCATAATTATCCTCAAATAAGTTAATTTCCAGGAAAAAAAAATCAATACTCTTTAAATGAAGACCTCAAAATCAAAACATTCAACATCTTAATCTCGACCATGTTCAGTATCAGATCAAAAACAGCTAAACAGCTGAGGAAGCATGAAATGAGAATTTTTACCAAGGAGAAAAATCAACTAATAGAAACAGACCCAGAAATAACACAGATGACAGAATATCAGACAAAGATATTAAAACAGCAATAATAAATACACTCAAGGATTTAAAGGGAAAAAATTAAAAGGGAAAAAAATGGAAGAAAACAAAAAATAATAAAAAGAAATTCTAAGGCTGAAAAATAAAGTATCTGAATAAAAGATACACACTGGATGGGAATAACAGCAGATTATATAGTAAACATTAAAAAATCACTGAGTTTGAAGACCCAGCAAGAGAAAATATCCAAAATGAAGCCCATAGAGAAAAAAAAGACTACCAAAAAAGAAAAAAGAAAGAGCCTCAGTGATGTGCAGGACAATATTAGTAAGTTTACCGTACATAGATTTGAAATATCCCAGAAAAGGCAGAGGACAGAAAATTAATTTAAAGAAATAATGGGAAGAATTCTTTCAAAATTTGATGAGAACAATAAACCCACATTAAGAGTTAAAACATACACACACACACACACACACACACACACACAAGCTGGGCAAACACAAAGAAAACCACACTAAAGCAAATAATAGTCAAATAGTTGAAAACAAATGATAAGAAAAATCTTAAAATGAGCTGGAAGTGGAAAAAGTGACTTATTACTTAAAAGGAAAGAAAAATAAGAATAGCCACTAACTTTTCCTTGGAAGCAATTAATTACAAAAGGCAATGGAATATATCTTTAGAGTCCTGAAAGACAAAAAGTCAAATGTAAAATTCTATATCTGAAAAATAATGTTCAACAATGGTGGAATACAGTCATTTTCATTAAAGCTAAAAGAATATGGTACCAGCAAACCTGCACTCAAAAAATATCATGTGAAGTTCTTTAGACTAAAATAAAGTGATACTTGATAGAAACTCAGAAATACACAAAGAAATGGCAAGCCCTGGAAATGTTAAATATATTAAAATCGTAGTCTTTTGTGTTGGTTTCAATTTCATTAAATGAAACTGAATGTTCAAAGTAAAAATAATTACAACTGAAAGTGAAAGGATGGGAAAAAAATATTCCATGAAAGCTGCAGCCAATAGAAAGCAGGGGTAGCATATTAATCTCAGATAAAATAGACTTTAAATGCAAGGATGTCACAAGAGACAAAGAAGGACACTATATACTAATAAAAGGGACAATTCAACATGAAGAAATAACAGTCATAAATATCTATGCACCCAATCAAGGTGCCTCACTAATATGGACTAACTGTAATGTGCAAACACTGAGAACTGAATCTCAGAATATCGGTTATTATGGGGAGGCTTATGGTAAAGGTTCCTACATTGTAAGCTCTTAGAGAAGTCATGTCTATTCATGACTTGAAATGGTTATCTCTGAAATCTGAGATGCTTAGTTGTTTGTGTATAACCTGGTCAGTCCCTGTTACTTGGGGTATCTGTGTGACCCCTGAGACTCAGAACCAGAGTTCAGCTATGAACGTCAGCTTTATCCCATAGAGCAAATGTTAAAAAAGCTTAAAAAGATCAGTCTTCAATTAGAGATATCAACAAAATGGACTTAATTAGAACTAAGGTAAACCAGACTAAAGGGAAAAGGATGATATTGACTGTGTTTTAAAACAGAGAGAGAGAGAGAGAAATGGCAAATGTAGCAAAGTGTTGAAATTGGTGGATTTGGGTATCTGTGGTGTGGAGGTATGTTGGAGTTTTCTGTATGGAGTTTGTATTATATTTACGACCGTCTCATAAGTGTAAATTATTTCAATATAGTTTAAAGGGAAAAAAAGAATTATCCTTGTCAACATGCAGGGTCCTCTCTCATGCTGTTTTTATCTCTTTAGAGATAAAAAGAAGAGTTTGGCCTACTGAAACAACAATGTAAATGTAAGTAAATCCAAATCCATCATCTCCTGGGAACAGTGAAAGTGGGTTCTATATAATATCAAACCATTAAAAAATTGAGTTAATATAAAATAACTCCAATAGTTGTGTGGATGGATTTACTAAATTATATTTATCTAGCTGTCTCCAAATTGAGAGATTCACTATGAGTAGCATATAAGAAAATAGGAACAATGTGCATTTCCCCAACATCTAAGTCAAGTCTCTGTAAATGCGGATATTCATAGCCACATCATGGGGCCACAATCATCCTGTGTTTAAATAGAAACCAGAGAGTTAGCAACTGGCTTGAGGTCAAGTTCTCTTCTAGTTTTTGGTAATTTAATTGAAAGTCACCATGTATGAGTTGTCCTCTGAGCCTTGCAAGCTGTGGACCCTTGAAGTGTCTTGGGCACAGCTTTTGGCATGTTTTAACTAAGTTCTGATTGAGCTGTGAATAGGGGATTGATTTCCTCTACTGCTGCTGGATAACTTGGACATCAACCAAAATGTGTCCATATGTATGTTCATGTACCCATATGCATGTGTCGGTAACATTCTAATAACTCTCAGTGAAACTCCTGCACCAAGAATAGATTCAGCCACTTGATTTCCACTTCTTTGTCCAACAATATTCTTTTTGCAATTCTGATATTAGGCCTGAGGCTGAGGGATTTGTAAATGAGACAAGGACACAGTGGAAGAAACTCAGATATGTGATTCTTGAGTGTGCCCTTTCTCTCCTGAAAGTGGTGCATAGACATGAAAATATTTAATCCTTCAAAGAGTTTAACTTTCAAAAACAAAATTTCTCCAGGACTAATGTCACCGATGTTCCATGACACACAGTACCCAATGACGAAAAATTTTACTTGGAGTTTGAGGATCGAAGAAAACAAGGTAAATACTTTAACTGCTTGCTAAAGTTAAAAGTTATGGCTAATGAAATTGAGTTATTGTGAAATATTATTGCTCATGCATAAATAATTTAGTTTAAATTTTACAGATATATTAAATGCTTCAGAGCTAAGATCATCTCAGTGACAGAAGCCACGAAGGTGAGTGTTAAATATGCAGAAGAATGATGTTGTTTTAAGAGAGATGCCAAAATATGGTCCGTTCAGTGTGAGCAAAGATGTATATTTGCCGTGACCCTTTGAGCAGCTCATTGGTGAGGCTGCCTCAGGCTAGGATTGGTGCTGTCTGGGTTTCCAGAACCTCTTTTTGCCAAATGGTCATCTTTAGAGAAACTTTTTGAAATGCTCTTGTGACATTAGACTATTGGACTCTATAGAGAAGATTGAATTTGAAAGTAAAAAAGGAAATGCTGACTTTTTTCATCTCACTTCTGTAACTTCCATTTTATAGGTTTTCCCTTCACCAAACATAGATTCATGATATATTCCATATGAAAAACAAGAATAACTAGTACTTAACCAAAGGCTGGTATGAGGATTAAATAAATCAACTTTTTATACCATTTCACACATAGTAAGCACTCAAAAATAGTAGCTTTTCTTATGGCTGGAAATAATCATATCTCATTTCACACCAAAGCCTGTCTGTCTTCTCTCATGACATATCTCACTTTTTATTAGGTATTGTTACATCCAGTAATTGACACAAATCATCCTCCTTTGTCACCTGTAAACACTTTGACAGTGTGGTCAAATTTCTCCATATGTATTTGAAGATGTGCAATGGGTTCACTTACTACATAGAAGGTGGTACAAGCAATAATGATGAAATTTCCTTGGAATGATCAATAACAGTTTACAAAATACAAGCATTCTTCTAATGACACCAATCTCTCTACCTGCTATGTGATTCTATCACCCTCTTAACTGTGACACTAAGAGGAAACGTGGCAGAAAAAAACCTTCCCAAACTAGTTAGTCCCAGATGGAGCTCTTCTGGTCACCCCCAGCACAGTTTGTGTCAGCACTGTAACCCACGTGTGTTTCATGCATTTCTACATTTTTCTTTTCCATTAGATTGAAAATTGCTCTAGAGTGAGGATTTTTTCATCCTCATGTATACAGAATCAGCACTAGCAGAATCCCAAGCACACTAAAAGGTAATCAAAATGTGTGCTGAAGGACTAAAGGACTCATTGACTAAATGAATGTCTTCCCTCTTGCCCTCCTAATAAAGGCAGTGTGGGAAGTCTCATCGACTTTAATTTAGGGAATTATGTTCCACTTTGTTAGCATCAATTTCTGCTACACAATCTTATTGAGGATGGTACAGAACATGTGTGAAATTAGATCAAATATATGTTGATTCAAACTTATCTTGGAATTTTATCATTTTTAAAATAAAGAGCTGTTCTGGGACCCTTTTTCAGTAAACTTTAACCTAAAATTAATTTTAAAAAAGAATTCTAATCAAGCAAAGGCTTAATTGATGAATGGGTGTCATAAAGGACAGAACATAGGCTTTAAAGCTAAACAGAATCATATCTGAAGTTCAGCTTCACCACCTACTACTGTTATGAGTTTGGAAAAATATGAAATAAAAAACCAAGTGCTTTCATGTGACATAGGTTTAGACAAAAGAACAAAAAAAAAAAAAAAGATTCAATGGATCTGAAAAACTGTACCAGGATAAAAGAATTTATTTTCCTTGGCCTAACCCAGAAACAAGAACTGAGCTTGATCTTCTTTCTTTCCTTACTTTTGGTGTATGTGACAACTCTTCTGGGAAACCTCCTCATCATGATCTCAGTGACTTGTGAATCTCACCTTCACACTCCCATGTATATTTTGCTCCGCAATTTATCTATTGCTGATATCTGCTTTTCCTCCATCACAGCTCCCAGGGTTCTGGTAGACCTTCTATCAGACAGAAAGACCATCTCCTTCAATGGTTGCTTCACCCAGATATTTTTCTTCCACCTCATTGGTGGAGTAGATGTGTTTTCTTTGTCAGTGATGGCGTTTGATCATTATATAGCCATCTCCAAGCCCCTGCACTACGTAACCATCATGAGTAGGGGTCGATGCACTGCACTCATTGTGGCCTCGTGGGTGGGGGGCTTCATTCACTCCATCGTGCAGATTTCCCTGTTGCTCCCACTCCTGTTTTGTGGCCCCAACATTCTTGACACTTTCTACTGTGATGTCCCCCAGGTCCTCAAACTTGCCTGCACAGACACCTTTGCACTTGAGCTCCTGATGATTTCCAATAATGGACTGCTCACCACACTGTGGTTTCTCTTCCTTCTGGTGTCCTACATGGTCATCTTGTTGTTACTAAGGTTTCAGGCTGGAGAGGGCAGGAGGAAAGCCATCTCCACCTGCACTTCCCACATCGCGGCAGTGACCCTGCATTTTGTGCCCTGCATCTATGTCTATGCCAGGCTCTTCACTGCCCTCCCCACAGATAAGGCCATCTCTGTCACCTTCACTGTCATCTCCCCTCTGCTCAACCCCTTGATCTACACCCTGAGGAACTATGAGATGAAGTCAGCTATGAGGAGACTCAGGAAAAAACTCGTATCTTCTGACAGCAAATAGACCAGTGATTTCTCCCCTTCATCACCTACGGTCCAATTTGTGCTCTTTTCCCCCATGGACTCCAAGTTTGGAAAATGTTTGTCCATTAGACAAGCTCTATTTAGTAAGTGATTGCTAATTAATTTTTCTATTTCTACTAACAAGGTAAATATGACTTTAAAGATTTTGATCAGCTTGCAGCTAATGGGAATGATTTTAAAGTATATGTTTCATTGTCCAGGAGAAAAGAGAGAAATAAAAGTGTTAGCAGGAGAAGTGCATATTGCTTTTGCAGGATAGACTTGGACGAAATATAGGAAGCTGAATCAAAATACAATCAGACATTCCCACTGCATTCCAGCATTGTTACCAGGAAGGGAGCTGAGACAGGTATTGAAACATAATGGAGCTTGGGCATCGGAATTCTATAAGCACTTTCATGAAGTACTCACATCCTAATGAAGTAAACACATCCAAATTAAGTTCCTACTTCAACTGTATACAATGAATAAATGAAGATTTTGTTATCTCAAGACCACACACCTGAGGCTGAGAGCACGTGCCTTAGAGTTAGCAGAGCTTGATTTAGGAGTTAGATTTGGACCTCATCACTTGTAAGTTCTGTGGCCTTAGGCAAGAACCTAACCTTGGACTTAATGAACTCCAGGCTAGCTGGCTGCCCCTCCAACACATTCCCTCAGCTCCCGATGCTTGCTTTGTCATAGCACTCAGAATACTGTTTTGAATTTCACTATCCCCCAAGAAAGATTATGCTTTTTTTGTTGTTTTATTCTCAGCACGTTGCAAATCCAGTGTAATATAGCAAACACTCTACCAAAAAATTGTTGAATTAAAAAACCAAATCACTGAATATTGCTTCTCATTCATTTTTGGTCCTCAAAATATTGCGGAGTGTTATATGAATAAGAAAAAATGATTCATTTTTATTCTCTGAGGTCATGACTCTGTTTAAATTAAAAAAATCTTATGAAGCGGCTTCAGACAATGCATACACAAAAGGTGTTTTGTATTCAAAGGTGTTTATATTCAAAATGGTGGGAAAAAAGTTGATTTTTTTTAAATATATCAATTGGACCAATTGGGTCTTTACTTTTTTATTATTATGCTAATTAGAATTACTGGGAGGTTTGTGCTTTGTTTTGCTTTTTTTCTCATTTCCCTAGGTAGAGCCTAGACCTTAAAATTGTTGAAGCTAGAAAAATTTTCATGTCTGGGCTCAAATCTCAGTTCACATCCCAGAGCAAAGCCCCTATTGTGGGGGGTATGCCTAGAACATCCAAGGAACAGAAAAAAGGACATTGAAACCAGACAAGAGAGATAGTAGTTGAAGTCAAAGAAATAATGGACCACATCCTTAGAACAATGTGGGCCATTGCAAAGATTTTGACTTTCACACTGAGTGAGATGAGTTGCATTTAGAGGATTTTGAGCAGAAAAATTATACAGGCTCTAACACAATTGAGGGGACTACTGGTATGAATAAGGACAAAAGCAGGGAGACCAGTTTGGAGACTGCTGCCATAATTCAGGCAAAAGATAATGAAGACATGATGTAGGGTAATAATGGTGGAGCAGGTGAGAAAATTGCAAAACTTTGAAAGTAGAGCAAGTGGGATTTGCTGATGGAGTCTATGTAGGGTTTCTAACTACATGTGTATCTGTGAGAACTCCATCATCCTGCTTAGTGATCAGCTCACTGAGAACTCCTTAACTCCTAAGTAACCCCTGCAGGTCCAATGCCTCCCACCAATACTTTGTGTCACATTTCAGGACATAGTAATCACCCTGCACGGGTGAAACTGCCTAAGGGTCCATCTACCTACTCACATGACACAAAGATCTGGGAGCAGGATGCAGGACCTCTCTCTCCAAGACTCTCCAAAGTCCATACTTCCATACATATGGAGGAAGGATAGTGTGTAAGGGCTCCAAGGCTCAGCCTATCTTGGTGCAAATCCCAGCACTACCAACTATGAGCTATTTGCCCTCAGGCAAGTGTCTTAACCTCTCTATGACCAAGTCTCTTCACCTGCAGACAGCAATGATAATAATTACCCATTAGAGTTATTGTAAGCATTAAATATGTTAATACATGTGAAGTACTTCAGTAAGTCCCTGCACCCAGTGCCCAAACCTTGGCTTCTAATACCATTGTCCAATAAAAGAACAAGGCTATGTAGAGAAATAGATGATTCTAGGACTGGGACAGGGAATAAAGAAGAGGAGCCTACAGCATCTTGAAGTACCAAAAAGTAAAAAAGTATTCAAAGAACAAAATGATGGGGGGTATATCAAAGAGACACAGAAGTCAACTGAAAGAACTCCCAAAGGTCAAATCTGGAACAACTCAAACAACAAAATATGTCACATATTACTGGATATAACCCAAAGTATAATTAAATGTCTGAAAGTCCATAATGATGAATAATAAATAAATGACTGAATAAATAAATAAATGGGAAAGAGTAGACAAATCTCCCATTCAGAACAACTTTAAAGAATATGTGTAGATACTTTGCCCTCACATAGTGGAGTATAACTTCCCATTTCTTAAGTGTAGGCTGCATATAGTGACTTCCTTTGAAAGAGTAATATAAGGAAAGGGGGGAAAAGAGTAGCTGTACAGTGGAGAAAACTTACACACACTACTTCAGTCAGGTGACCAACATTAACACCATTAGTGATAAAGTCATGTTAATGGTATGTACCCCTGATATAATGTGATAGAAATGGCACCTTGCCACTGTGGTCTTCCTCCCCAAACCCCAAATCCCTGTCTAACCTTGAGAAAATCATCAGACTAATTTCCATACAGGGGCATCCTACAAAATACCTTACCAACACTCCTCAATACTGTCAAAGTCATAAAAACAAGAGAAGCCTGAGAAGCTGTCACAGCCTATAGGAGCCTAAGGAGACATGATGTCTAAATGTAATGTAGTATTTTGGGTCGGGTCCTAGACAGAAAAAGGAATTAGGTTAAAACCTAAGGAATTCCAAATAAAGTATGCATTTTACTTAATATCAGTTCATGAGCTGTGACAAATGCATGATAGTCATGCTAATAATAGTTGAAATAAGGTGTATGATATATGAGTATTTTCTGTAATATTCTTGCCACTTTTGTGTAATTATAAAACAATTCTAAAATTGGAAGTTTATTGAAAAAAGTGTACCTGGCCCACAAGAATTCTCAATAAACACTAGTTATATTTTTATCAGGGTGTTTTTTTAAAACATGTTGTCTAGGTTCAGAATCCTTTCCTTCCCTACAGCCTTTCGGGCTAAAAAGATGATATGGAGGAGACTCTTGCTTAATATTGCAAAGGAATATCCTGCCAACCTTCCACTGGGAGAACCCAAATAAATTTATGCCTCCTACATTGGATGCTGGGCGAGGTCCTCCTTTCATTTTGAAGGAGACATCTTATTGATTCATGCAGATGTAAAGCAAATCCCTATACATTCCAACTGGAGAAGTTCTGAACCCAAGCAGTAATTCAAACTAGTGCTGTGTAGTGGTTAAGTGTTCTGCTGGAGAGAAAGCTGAGTCTCTGCAGGACTTGATATATTGGATTTAATTCTGGTTGGGGCTGGAGAGTAGTGATTGGATCTGGATAGTCAGGATTCTTGCCTGCTGAAGGAAGAATGGAGGGTACCTTGGCCAAAGGAGAGAGGCAGCCAACAGGCAGCCCTCTGGAGGCAAGACACCCCAGGCAGCGAAGAGGACCAATAAGATCCTTTACATCTTAATGGTGATCAAATAATGCAGCTATTAAGTAGAATCCCATTTCTCACACCATAGCCATCATAGTGTTTTGTTTCATTTTGCTTTATTTTTCTTGCTATACTTAGCCAGCAATACTGCTTTGTCCTGTGTCTGCTTCAACCTCTTCCCAAACTGAAGAATTCCTTGTGAGTAAAGTGTTGGGATATGGAGAAGGAATGGGCCTTCACCATACTTTCATGACCCTGACATTTACAATTCTCTATATATTAGCTATTAGACTCAGAAAATAGATTAGGATGGAAGGACCCTCTGGGTCAAGGCTCCTTCTCAGTTATCAGTCTGTCTGTATCACCAGTACTCACAGGCCAAGTGTGCTCTGATCCCTGGCAGCAGAGGTTTCTATGAAATGCAACTTCACATGTTTTAACAAAACTTATCTTCCTGTTGGAGCCAGAGGAAGAGGGGATTCATTTCCTCAGTTGCCACTAGAAAATGTTGGACTACACAAAATGTGTGTTTCAAAGCACATGTACTTGAGTAATGTTTTAATTATTCCCACTGAAATGCCCTTACTATCAGCAAAATGTTTTCCACAGCCACAGCCAGCTGTAACCCCTCTGATAATTCCCACAGTAGATCTGGGATTAAGGAATCAGTAAGAGTGATGGGACACTGTGAATTAGCAAGGGAGAGCCAAGAACATATTATTCCCTGAGTCCACCCTCTGCCACATAAAGGTAGAAGAGAAGTCACTGACACCACTGGACTTCACAAGGACATTTGTCATCGAACCCAGAATTTTCTGAAGCTGAATGACTCCCAAGGTTCATGTGAACATTCTTTAAGATTCTAGAGTTCTTGCAGAAGTTTGGAGATATTAGATAAGAAATATGCCACTACGTGAGCGTGTGTGTATCTGTGATCTCTGGGTATCTGTGTATAAGAGTGAGAAAAATAAAGTCCTTGAAATCTAGATGTAATTGTTAATTATTCACAAATACACTTTGACTGCAAATAATATATACACAAAATGCTGCATTCCCAGGGTGAACTCTTCAGTGACAGACAGCACAACTTAGAAATAGTGAGAAAGAAGGCATTGTGAAATAAAAGTCAAAGAAATGAGGTCAGTTTGAAATTGGAAAAAAGGCAACTTTTGTTTTCTGGGACTCCTTAAAGTTCACAGAGAGTTTTCTCAGACTTCTTTCCTCTAGATGGATGTCCTCATACTGAAATCTACAGAAGTATCTCTTATTCTAAATTTAAATCTAAAGAGAAAAATTTGATATTTGAAACCTTCAGAAAATTTGAAAGAATAGTACAG
The DNA here is from genome assembly GCF_015220235.1 of Choloepus didactylus. Taxonomy (NCBI): domain Eukaryota; kingdom Metazoa; phylum Chordata; class Mammalia; order Pilosa; family Megalonychidae; genus Choloepus; species Choloepus didactylus. Next base: position 16,199,897 of record NC_051312.1, read on the forward strand.
GATTCACCTAAATACCCTCCCTTGGATTTTACCAAAAAATAAAACTGCTATAGCAATGAATTCTTTTTGCTCTCCATGCCTTCACATTCACACCCTTTCTTTCTAACCAAACTTTCCATTTATAAGTAACTTCTACATGTTCAAGTGGTCCCCCCAAGCCCCAGTACCTTTTCTCCCCATTCCCATGTGCCCCAAACATAAATGCCACATCCTCTGTGCAGATTTCTCTGTCTTTGAGTGACAAACATCTTCCTTTTCTCACATGAAGCTCAACATCTGTCCATAGATGGTCTCTATCACTGCCATATGACTACTAGACTTCTATGCTCTTTCCACTGGATTTGGGTCATGCTCCTTTCTCTCAGCCTGGAGCTCTTTCAATGCTCTAACAGTATTTGCTCAATAATTGGGTGGATGTAAAACAGCAGAAGCTGGAAGATGTTGTCTTTGAATTACCAAAGGAAATTTGTGAACATGTGATCTATTCTTTTCTGACAAAGGGGCCTGGCCTATCTCCATTCCACACATGATGAAATGGAGACTCGAAGAGGTCGCTTAATGCCCAAATCTCACAGCTGTAAGTGGCAAAGCACTTGACTCCAGGGAATGCTCACTCCAGAGCCCATGCACTAAAGCATTTCTTTTGTCTGCCAAAGCGAAGTTAACAAGAACCCAAACCAAGCAAGTTTCATTGCCATTGAAGGAAAAATACTTTTTATTTTTCTCAAAACAGTCCATTGTGATGCAATTATTTTAGAATACATGTCCTGGGAAATAAACAGCTCCTTTAAAAGATTGTTAGCATATTAAAGAAACTGTGGTTCTGTGAAAGTTATTAGTGCAGACATTTTCTTTAAGGTAACACACATAGAATCACACATTACAAATTAGACAGTGTTCTAAGTACTGATGCTTTATGTAGATTAATTCATTTAATCCTTACAAAAACCCTCAGTGGGAGATGCAATTGTCTCCAAATTACAGATTCAGAGACTGAGGTCGAGAAGGGTGAAGAGAACTACCGAAGTTCACGTCACCAGAAAGTGCCCAGCTGGGCTTTGAACAGGCTGAGTCCTGAGTGTGTGATCACAATCCACTACTTTAACCACTATGTTGATACCTCCCAGTTGCCTTTTTCTTAGTTTTCCATATTAAAGAGATTTTGAACAAATTTGCATACAGAGGAAAGGAATCGTGAAAAGAAAGTGAGCTAGGTGAAAAAAATATCCTCATTTGAGCTAGAAAACTGAAAATGGAAGCAGAGTGACTCATTTTTCTTTTGCTTGTGATTGTGGGAATAAAAGGGAGATACACTAAGAAGAAAGGAATTAAAGTCCATTCAAAGATTCATCAAAAATTGAAATAAAATAAAAGAAAGGAATTGAAAAGGCAATAAGATTATATGACAACTACATGTTTAACATTTTAAGAATATATCAAACTGTTTTCAAAAGTGTTTGTGCTATTTTGCATTCCCACCTCCTCTGTGTCCTCACCCACACTTGATATTATCATCCTTTTAATCTTAGCCAATCTAACAGATATATTGTGTTAACTCATTGCGGTTTGAATTTTCATTTCCCTAATGATAATGATGTTGAACATTTTTTCATGTGTTAATTTGCTATCCCTATATCGTCTAATTGAAGTGTCCAAATTGTTTGCCTTCTTTAAAAATTGTCTTGTTAGTTTTCTTATCATTAAATTTTAAAAGTTCCAATCATTCCACTCCTAGATACTTACCCAAGAGAAAAAAAAGCATACGTTTGCACAAAGACTTGTATGTACACAAATGTCCGTAGGAGCTTTATGTGTAATAGCCACAAGCTGGAAACAATCCAGATGTCCATCAACAGGTAAATAGATACAAACTATGCCATATCGACACATTAAGAAGATTAAAAAAAAAAAAAGGAAGAGGCAGCGGTAAGAGTTTTTCTAGAATTCTGTCCACAGGGAACAATTTTACAATAGGGTTTCTTAAAAGCAGTTAAACGGAGCACCAAAAAAAAAAAAAAAAAAAAAAAAAAAAAAACTTGCCCGTGGAACTCAAAGTGTCCCAGTCACAATAAAATGGCACCGCCTTACCCACACATCAAACTGACTCCATTTTTACTTCCCTCTTGTCCAAAAGAGTCTCTTTATGAATATTTAACATCCATCTGCTTGTATCTTAAATACTTAGAATTTATATATTTAGAGCAATATTTTTCTAAAAATTAAATTCATGTTTGTGTAATAAGCTGTCATTTTGGACACGTTAGCAACAACTCCAGAACAGCTATCCATGTGATGATAATACCTCACTGATTTCAGACCTTATACCTGAATCTATCAAGGCAGAGTAAACACTTTTTGAAATAACACTATTATTTTTTTCAAGATACACAACGAAGAAGAAACATGATTCAGTGGAGTTGGGAAATGCCACCAGGGTAAAAGAATTTATATTTCTGAGACTTACCCAGTCCCAAGACCTGAGCTTCATGTTATTTCCTTTTTTATTTTTTGTGTACATGACAACTCTGCTGGGAAACCTGCTCATTATGATCACGGTGACCTGTGAGTCTTGCCTTCACACCCCCATGTACTTCTTGCTCCGCAATCTACCCATCCTTGACATCTGCTTCTCCTCCATCATTGTTCCCAAGGTCTTGGTGGACCTTCTGTCAAAGATAAAGACCATATCATATACAGGCTGCATGATGCAGATGTTTTTCTTTCACCTCCTCGGTGGGGCTGACATTTTTTCTCTCTCTGTGATGGCATTTGATCGATATGTAGCCATCTCCAAGCCCCCGCACTATGTGACCATCATGAGTAGGGGGCAATGCACTGCACTCATTGTGGCCTTGTGGGTGGGGGGCTTCATCCACTCCATTGTGCAGATTTCCCTGTTGCTCGCACTACCGTTTTGTGGCCCCAATGTTCTTGACACTTTCTACTGTGATATCCCCCAGGTGCTCAAACTTGCTTGCACAGATACCTTTGCACTTGAGCTCCTGATTATTTCCAATAATGGTCTGGTCACTACCGTGTGGTTTATCTTCCTGCTCATAACTTATACTGTCATCCTATCAATGTTACGATCTCAGTCAGGAGATAGCAGAAGGAAGGCCATCTCTACCTGCACATCCCACATCACTGTAGTGACCCTGCATTTTGTGCCCTGCATCTATGTCTATGCCAGGCCCTTCACTGCCCTCCCCACAGATAAGGCCATCTCTGTCACCTTCACTGTCCTCTCCCCTCTGCTCAACCCCTTGATGTACACCCTGAGGAGCCATGAGATGAAGTCAGCTATGAGAAGACTGAAAAGAAGATTCAAGCTTCCTGAAAGGGAATAGAAGAAGAATCCCCAAACCTTCCATCACCTAGGACTTACTGTATTTTGCTTCCAATGTATTCATCTTTGTATACTCAAATATATTGTTCAACTAACTATCTACACTTATTAGTTAACTATCTTACTATTTAAGTTAATACATTACTGCTAATCTGACTTCTGGACAGCATGAAGTAACTCATGTAACAAGACTGAAGTAATTGATATATTTCCACTTGTCAATCTGTACAACTGTATGGCAGACAAATAGAATGATTAAGTCCAATCCCTTTTCCAGAAGATAAGGAAATAGAAACCCAGAAAGGTAAAATTATTTGTCAGAGGTCCTATGTTGAGATGATTAACAGAGATAAGTCTTCAGACTCCCAATCTAAAACTCTTCCATCTTATAAATGCAACATTTTACTTTAATGGACCTGTCTATACCAAATTGTAATCCTGCTCCAGAAGGATCTCATAATCAGTACCTCTGAAATGTGACCTATTACAGATTGAAAATTTTGCCTCTGCTTTGTTAAGCTCCTTGTGGTCTCATGACCTATTGAGAACCTCCAAGATATATTATGGTTTTCTTCCTATATTCCTATCAGGAATGAGGAAGCTTGGGAAGATTTCCCAAAATGTGCTAAGGAGTTTATTTTAATGTGGAACTAGACTCACTAGATTTACATGCTTATGATGAGTTCAAATGTTGGCAAAACCTTGGAATCCCTCCCACGGAGCAATCCCTTCTGTTATCCAAGGACTGATTTTCCAATTGCAGCCTTCCCAGGCCCAACCTCAGCTTGGCTTCACCAGTGATTCACATTTCTTCCCACTGAAAAGGGAGACGTGTTAAGGAAGCCACATCTCTAACCAGTCTATTCTCAGTCTGTTGGTGTTAATGAGAGGACAGTCCCATGTGCCAGCTCCTGTGTGTTGAAGCTAGTGTCATTGGCTGGGAAAGCAGCAAAGTATGGTGGCTGAAAGCTCTCCCTTCAGAGTCATACAAATCTGGGTTCAAATCCTGTCTTTCCTGTATGATCTTGTGCAAGTTATTTAATCTCTCCAATGGGACTACTTCACCTATACATAGCTACTTAAACACACACCTCATAGAGTTGTTGTGGAAGTTCAAATGAAATAGTATATATGAAACACAATGCCTCACAGACAGTGAATTCACAGTGAAGGATGAATGCTATTTTTAATATTTTATCCATATTGTTCTTTATAGCACAAATGCTATACCCCATCAGCTGTTACACTCGTCTCCTACATGGCCCATACTCCTCATGATTAGAGAACACTGATAGCATAGAGAACACAGGGATGTCCACTAAATCCAAAGCATTTATCCTCTTAAAAATCTCTATCTCTCTGTCATTAAAACATCACAATAGCTGGGCTCAGCCTTGCCACTTTGGGCCGTCATGGGGAAGGCCAAGTTGCTTTACGTGAGCTGGGATGACTTCAGAGTCCTGACAACAGTAAATAGTGTAAATGGGCATGAAGAAACATGAAATCATTCCCTGAAGTTTGATTGCTTTTATAGTCTGCCTTAAACATGGTGGCTGCAATAAAGTTTTAAGAGAATTAGTGAAACATAAATACATAGCTTGGGAGCATACCAAAACTGTCCAGGGCTCTGGGTTGACAAACACCGATATGATTACCTAGCTTTGAAAACACTTTCTTTTAGACAGATCTGTGGGTGTTGGCAAAAAATCAGATATTTACATTTTTGCAAGTACAGAGAGAAAGCATCTTGCATTAAAGTTTCTCAGACTATGAAGAACCTCCTTTCAAAATCTGAAAAACAAGCATGGTTACCATAAACACAAATATAAGATGTCTTGGCTTTATTTATTCTTGTCTCTCTGCCTTGAAGGAATTCACCTATATGAAGGCACTGTATGAGATGCAATTCCCAGTTTGAAAGCCAATTATTTACAATCGCCATGCAGTGATCATGGACTCTTCTATGTCAGATACACCATGCTGTCTTAAGACTGCATTAGTATATGATGAAGCGATGGAATTAATTGTCAAACTTGCAAATCATGGGCTAGTTCATGGAGATTTCAATAAATTCAATCTCATTTTGAATAAAGATGACCACATCATCTTGATTGATTTTCCAAAAATGTTTCAACTTCTCTTTCCAATGCTGAATGGTATTTTGAGAGAGGTGTTAAATGTACTAGCTATTTCTTCCTGAAGCATTTCAGATATGAAAGTGAACTTTATCCAGCATTTAGTGATATCAGGAGGATGGACTGTCTTGATGGAGAGGTCTCAGCCAGTGGAACACAAAGGAAATGCAGGCAGATATTAAACTGCTTCATCTGGTAGGTCCAGATGATAAAAATGTTGGAACTGAAGAAGTATCTAAAATTCTCATTTTCTGATGAAGACATGTCAGGAAAAGCAAAGGTCTGTAGGTCAGAAACTGAAAGTGAACAAAGCTCTCTAGGTAAGTCAGATGGCTGCTGCCACAGGTTATCTGGAGACTTTAAACAAATAAAGGAAGATTATCTACCAGAGGAGAATGCTGATACACAAAGTTTGAAATTACTGAATTCAATCAAGCTGTAGAGGAAACAAAAGGACAGGTTGTTGAAAACAATTCTGAAACTGAGTTTTCTAATGAGCAAAACAAAACTGAAAATGACACCAAGCAAGATGGTCAGTCAGGTCAAGGAGGAATCCCTGCTGGCTCTGAGTAGTAAGATGAATGCCCTCATCTGATTGCCTTGTCATCATTCAATAAAGAATTGAGACCTTTCACAGATGAAGAAAATATGAGAGATATTAGAAATCAGTATAGAACAAGAACTCTGAGTGCTACTTCTGCAGGCAGTGCTGTAAGCTGTTCAACAATTCTTCCGGGAACTGGTAAAACAGAAGGTGAAATGTGTGCTGACAAAACAGCAGTAGGCAACAGTCAGACGTCAACTGCAGAAAGGAGAAGCAAATATATTTACCAAACAATGGAGGGAAAACATGCAAAATATTAAATCAAGCTTCGAAGCAGCTAGCTTTTGTGGAGAATAATATATTTAAGATCTTGGCAATAATATATTTGAAAAAGCTTACTATGATCCCTTTTTATGCCACCTTTAATCTTTTTGGGCCAAGGTGGGTATAAAGATAGGTAAATAAACTCTTTTTAATGTAATCAACACTCACACACACAGACACATCATAATAGATTTTCTTGTTATCATTTATACAACTCACAGATTCCCTCAGAAAATGATGTCTCATATCAAAAGAACATAATGAGGCAAAGATGAGATTAATCCCTTGCATTGAGAGTAGCAATAAGGGGTCAGACCAAGAAGTCAGGCCCAGTGGGATAGGACAGAGGCCCCAACAAGAGTTAGCCAAAGGAGAGTGAATGCTGAAGACAAACCTCACTTTTGCCCCTCAGTGGACCTGGCCTGGACCTATAAGCTTCATTAACTAACTGGCTCAATTGACTGTCATTTCTGTCCCCCTGAGCAAGCAATTCTAACTTTTTACAATATTAACCCACGTCCACAAGTATGAAAATACTAATAATTCATACTTGCCGACTCACCTGTCATGGGCTTTTCTTTATGAAATTGCCAATGAAAAATATACATCACAAACCACTTTAGAACCCATTTCATGCAAATATGTCCTTTCCTTTCCTTCCTATCACTTGTCACTCAATCAAATTGGGTTTTTATCACTATCAGAATTGAATAACAACAACGATCTGTGGTGTCTGAATCAGTGTATCTCAAAATCATAATCCAAAAGGGGTGAGAACTCATCATTGTCCCTTGCCTCATCATTGTCCCTAATAAGTCCTCAAACCATGTCTCAACACACAACATAACCTGGTTCAATAACTCACGGGAAGTGGAAAATAATTGTATCTGATTACTCATGCATATATCATTTATCCGGATGATACAAAATCACATTGTGCTGCATTTTCCTATTGAAATAAGTTTTATTATATTCTAAGCTCTGCTGCAAGGAACCACAGAAAAGTCAACTGACTCCAGGTTCACATATGGCTTTTGAATTACCCATTCCAATATATGGCCCCTGAATCAAATATTTTAATTATAAACATCGCTGGGTACCCATGAATGCACCAAAACATGAAATAATAACGAACTTGGTGAATATCAAGAGCTGTACCATGCTGCTTTTCTAGATTCCAAGTGACCTGTAGGTCTCAGAGATTTGGATTAAAATAATTACATACAAGTAATGCACATATTTCTTTAAATAGAAACTGCACATATCAATCAACACAGTAGTCACCACAAAGCTTAGGTTTGTCCTTTGCTACCATTTTATTTAAGATGCTTTTCCCAACCAGGACCTCAGCCAAGAACCGTAGTGGCTTTGGTTGGGAAGAAAACTGCACTGTTCTTGATGTGGTTTAACACAACACTTTCTGAGCCAAGAAGGGAAACACCTGTCTCATCTGCTGCCTCTTGAGGAAAGTACGTATCCTGAATGTGTGCTGGTGTCTCTGTATGTACATGTAAAAAGGGGTGCAAGAGAAATGACAGTGAGAAAGAGAGAGGAGGAGGACTTTTTAATGACTCCCAAAGGAATTCAATGGAATTGGCCACCCAGCTTCCTCATTCACACCCAACAATAATCCCTTTGGTAATTCTTATACTGAGCTTGTGAATAAGGGACTGATACAGTTGACCAAGACACTATAAGTCAGAGTGGTAGAGTCATGAAGATGTGGTTCCCTGAGGTTGTCTTTTCCCATCTGAAGGAAGACAAGAAAAAACTCAAGAGCCTTGAGGTAGGCTTTATATGCCAGCATAGATTGTGCCAGAAACTACTTCTTATAAGATTTGTTTGATGCATCATAAGATCAATTTCTCACATGGGGATTGAAGACTTTAGAAAGGAACATTTACCTGTTAGTGTGTGTGAACTTGTGAAACTGAAAATCTGTTATTGTTGGTTTCTTGAAATGCTGCATGTTTGTAAAATGCTCTTTTGGAGCTAAAACTCTTAATCAACCAAAGTGGCATTTTTCCACTATTAGGAAGAGGGTAAGTGTGGCTTACAAAAAATTTGTATAGGAAGAATATCAGTTGGCTCCAGAGGATGATCCGACATTTTACTCTGCAGGATGTTGAGGTTCAAAGTATTCTGAAGGTTGTGGAGAAGCTGCTGATATCTCCAGCTCTCAGGAGGGTGATTATCTTGGAAAAACAACATTTACTGACAAGGGTTACTGAGTTCAGCTTTGCTTCCTGGCTTGGAGTGGAGGGTTGGGGACTTTGAGAAACATCTCTTAATTTCTAGCTTATACATGCCCTTATGTATTACTAAAATTCAGTAAATATTATCAGTGCTCCTAAACCTATAGAGGTCCAATAAAGTGTAGGAGCTTTCAATAACAGGAAGGAGAAATCTGTGACATGAGGAGCACATAAAAAGTATGACTTAATTCAGAGAATGGGGCAAAATTTGTTCAATGGAATGGTACAGTCTAGGGTAATATCTCAGTTTGGGGGCTCTGTCCAGGATGTTTGATATGTTCATTTCCAAAGGATGGTTCTCAATGGAGTGATTTCTAAGAAATCCTTGTGATCCTGATTTTCACCATATACAGACACATGAAACTGTATTTATTTATTTCCCCCTCCCTCCCTATAATGTTCATGTTTTTAATGTGATGTATATAATGCTGTATTTTCAAAGTATACTTCCCACTTTTTTGTAAAAGAGAGCATCCATAGGAACTTACCAGAGCCAGTATTTTAAAAGGGAGTTCATATTTGAGGTTTTGCTACTCAGAACTCATTTCTGCACTTTGCCATTGGAGCTATATATGGTTGATTCAGGCAGTTTATGAAGATGCCTCTGAAGACTGTAAAAACTGCTTTCTCAATCTTTCTGATTTTTTTTTTGAACTCATCTGTAACATCCTGTCATGCTAAGTCACTCTCAACCACACCTCTCATTTGTCATGTGCATGCTTCTAACACCACCGTCTTGAATCCACATATAATTTTTGCTTGATTTGCAAAGGATGTTCCTGATCACTGTCCTTTCAACATTTTCTGGGTAGGGTAGATCAATACTGGTAAGAAGTATAGTTGCAGTGGTTAAGAGTGCTAGTCTTTGGGGTAAGACATCTTGGTTTGAGACATGGCTTTACCAACCATGAGAGCTGAATCTTTCATTACCTCAGTTTTCTCAGCTATAAAATCTAGATAATAATATCTATCTCACAAGGATATTATAGCTCTTGAAAGAGATATATAGCACACACTGTATAGCATGTTCAATAAATGTTAGCTATAAGCAAGCAAAAAATAAACAAATCACAGCTCCATTATTCTGCCCACATTTCTGTAATGCCAAGACCTTGAAAGTTGCATGGAACCCCGGAGTCTGATATTCAAATGAGTAGATTTCATTTTGGGAATTATAGTGCATTTTCTTTCTTTAAAGGTTTATGGCATAAATAGCTATGTTCATAACTTCATATAAAAATTTATTTTCTTCATACAGGGGTATGTATGTACAATACTCCAATTTTTTGAACTTATGCCTTAGCTCAAATCTCTAAGCAAAAGGAAAAATATTCCCAGAGGAGAGATGGCATTTTCCACTTGCACAGAGCTACTGGGAAAAGGACTTTGAACCACAGGGGCACTAGCCAGACCAGCCACTCTCAGACAGTCCCGAGAGATGGTCCAGGCATATGTAAGAATGCACTTTGGGCTGGCTGGACTGGGAAATTACTGGTAATATCAGATTCCCTGGCTGCTTTCCGTTTCCAAAGTAGACGTATAGTCACACCCCCTACTTGGAAGCATCCTGTGTGTGAAGCAGGCCTTATTATCATAATAGTGTAGATAAATTATAATAGCACATGTTTATAATTGACTCTATGCTCTGTTCCCTGTGCACATCACAAAAGTTTTCCATGAATTTGGTACTATGATTAAGTAACTTGCCCAAGAGCTCATAAGCTAAGAAATGGTAGACCCCAAGTTGCATATATGGTCCAGACAATTCATGTATATTTGTCCAAAATGTAAAGGTGGGAAGTGATATTGTTCATCAGAGTTACCGGGCAGCAGAGGTGTACAAAAATTAAACAACCACGTGGAACTCCCTGCAGTTTTTCATAGATTCCCATGATCTTATTTCCTTCTGCTGATTCCATAAGCTGAAATGCTCTTATTGTCTTAACTGTAATCCTTTTATGTGATTTTCTCCCAAAAGACAGTCTGAATGTCTTCGAAATGGTAAACGGAAAATAGGATTTAAAAAAAAAAAAAACAAAAAAGGGAGAGAAAATAGAAAAAAGAAAAGAACAAAGAAAGAGAGGAAAGAGGGAGAGGACAGGGATGCAGGAAATTCTCAGGCCTGTCACAGTGGTCTCCTGAGTGTCTATCTGATTCTGTTTACATAAAGAACAAAAATATGAAAAACTGAAGGAAGAAAGAAGGAGTCTTCTGGGTGCTGGTAACGTTCTCTTTCTTGATCTGGGTTCTTGTTACAAATGTATATTCTTCAGTATGTGTGAAAAATCATTGAGTTTCTATTGACTTATCATTCCAGTATCCAAAAGAAAGATCCTAAAGTGGGCTGTTGTCATTAATTTAAATGTGCTTCTTCATTCCAGATTAACCAAAGACTCCTTTGGGGATGATTTTTCCACTTTCTAGCCATGGTCAGAATAGTGTGGGGAATTCTCACGTCAGGGATTCTGGAGACCTGACATCTCCTGTGATCATTATTTTGAACATTCCACCCAATGCTATTGATATAAACACAGAAGAGGAGGAGACTAAACTGAATCTGAACTAATGCCAATGGAATGGGAAACTGGGCCCTTTATCATAATATTCTGTGAGAGGAAAGGAGAGTGCTGACTGGGGAAACATGGTCTTGTACGGGTTTTTCAAGGGTTAGATGAACATAGTGGGAAAAAACTAGAGAAACCAAAACAAGAATCAGAGAAAGAACTGCATGTTTACAGCAGGGCAATCTGCACAACTAAAGAGTTTGGGAAGACCTAAAGTTCATAAATGAGAGGAAATTCCAACAATAACCCTCAGATTGTAGCTGGTGAAAGTTAGTTATTAAGAGTAATCGCTTATGAAAGTGGGTGGTCAATTAAATTTTGCTTTAAATTAAACTCATCTTTAGACATGAGGAAAAAATCTTATAAAGTAGCCACTACATTTGTTTATTATTTTAACTTTTTATTGAAGTATAATATGCATAGCAAGAAAATGCACATTAGTGTTCAGCTCAATGAATGTTCATAGAAACTGAATAAACCTTTAAAACAAACATCAAGATCAATGAAGAGAACATTACCAGCACCCCAGAAGCCTCCCTCATGCTCCCTTCAATTTTTTGTTCTTTACATGAACAAAATCAGACAGTATGTGCTCTTCTATGCCTTGTTTATTTCACTCAACATTGTCTATGAAAGTCATTTTTAGCATCACGTGTAATTGTTGATCCTTCTCATTTCTGTATAGTATTTCATTGTGTGAATTTAACCTTTTCTACCATGATGGACATTTGTGTCATTTTCTAATGTGAGACCATTACAAACAGTGTGCTTTGAATATTCTGTCTTTTGATGGAGATATTCATGTATTTATTGTGAGTGGAACAGATTGCTATCTGTATCTACTTAAGCAAATTTAACCAAACAATGAAGTTTTTTTAACAATTGTACACACTCACCAGGAGTGTGTAAGAGTTTCATTTGCTCCACATCCTCACCATCACTTGGAATTTTTCATCTCCTGCAATGCAGCCATTCTCATGTGTCTATGGAGGTTCTCTGCTATAATGTTAATTTGCATTTCCCTGAAGAAGTAGAATTGGCATTTGGACAATTCTTTAGTGCAGTATTGGTTCATATCTTTTGCCATTATTTTGCTGGGTCATCTGTCATTTTTATTGATTTGTAGAAGATCTCTATATATTTTGGATGTAATATACATCACAGATACATATATTATAAATATCTTCTCCCACTTGTGGGTTACCTCTTAATTCTCTTAATAGTGTCTTTTGTGAACAGAAATTCTTGATATTAATATAAACCAATTTTTCTTATTATTTAGTACACTAAGTACAGATGTCATACTAAAAGTACAATTAGGTAACTTCATTACTGTAATCTGTGTTTCAGTGGCCATAATGGTGGAACCTGGCTGCTTGGATGACTGAATCAAAAACCTGGGTCATCGTCCATCTGATGACAATATACTAAATTGCCTGCATGATGCATGTGTAGACAAAGAAGAACCTCCTCCTGAGTTGAAAATCAAAAGGAACACTAGATTTCATCACACATTCTTTAACTGCATTTGGATCTCTGTTCCTATGGATCAGGGAAATTACACCAGAGTGAAAGAATTTATCTTCCTCGGTATTACCCAGTCTCGAGAGCTAAGCTGGATCTTATTTGTCTTCTTATTTTTGGTGTATGTGACAACTCTGATGGGAAACCTCCTCATCATGGTTACAGTTACCTGTGAGTCTCAGCTTCACACTCCCATGTACTTCCTGCTCCGTAATCTATCTGTTCTTGACATCTGCTTTTCCTCCATCACAGCTCCTAAGGCCCTGGTTGATCTTCTATCAAAGAGAAAGACCATCTCCTTCCATGGCTGTGTTGCTCAGATGTTCTTCTTCCACCTTCTGGGGGGAGCAGATGTTCTTTCTCTCTCTGTCATGGCATTTGATCGTTACACAGCCATTTCAAAACCCCTCCACTATATGACCATCATGAATAAAGGACGATGCTCTAACCTGGTAGTGGCCTCATGGGTGGGGGGGTTTGTCCATTCCATTGTGCAGATTTCCCTTTTGCTGCCCCTCCCCTTCTGTGGGCCCAATGTTCTTGACACTTTCTACTGTGATGTCCCCCAGGTCCTCAAACTTGCCTGCACTGACACCATAACTCTGGAGCTCCTGATGATTTCCAATAATGGCTTAATCAGTTGGTTTGTGTTCTTCTTTCTCCTCATCTCTTACACAGTCATCTTGAGGATGTTGAGATCTCATGCTGGTGAGGGTAGGAAGAAATCCATCTCCACCTGCACCTCCCACATCACAGTGTTGACCCTGCATTTTGTGCCCTGCATCTATGTCTATGCCAGGCCCTTCACTGCCCTCCCCACAGATAAGGCCATCTCTGTCACCTTCACTGTCATCTCCCCTTTGCTTAACCCCTTGATCTATACCCTGAGGAATCAGGAAATGAAGTCAGCCATGAGGAAACTGAAGAAACAATTAGGACATTCTGAAAGGATTTAAATTTGTGATGAGTGCGCTAGCACCAAAATTTAAAGGCAGACTTTAATTTTGTTTTCTCAAAATAAGAAAAAAATCACCTTAAGACCAGAAACAAAGGGGCATCTATGGCTACCAGGAGTCCTAAAAGAGACTGGTCCTACAGTATGTACTGGGGATCATGTGGATGATACTGTTTTCAGGTGAGGCTCATTTGTGTATTCCACCACTTACTTTCAATTATTTATTTCACAAATATTTGTGGAACAAATACTGTATGCTAGACTTCAGATTGCTGCAAAAATTAAATACATATACTGCCCTAGAGACATTTGTTCAATGCTTTCATAAATGCTTTAATAAATATATGAACAAAGTGCCGGGGAAACATTGTAGGCATTTCAATAGACATTTGACAGTGAGTAGTCCTTTTCAAGGGGAAAAAGGCAGAGAAGGCTATTCTAAGCAAAGAAAACAGTATAACAGAGGAAGAAAACAGTATATGGTATGCCACATTTGTGCAGGAATGAATTCAGTGTAGACACCAAATAGTTCACTCATGGGGTGAATACCAGAAGTTAATATTTAAAAGGAAAGTTGGGAAACAAGGACTGAATTCTTGCCCTCTGAGCAATTCAAATGGGAGAGAAAGCATCAATTTTAATTTCATTTGGAGAGAAAACAACCCCAAATCACTTTAAAACCATAGGGGAGAAGGAGCCAATGCCATAAGTGGGAGTATTCCGTTCACCTGAATTTTGAAAAGCTTGAGCAGAGTCAGATGCTAAGCATGCCCATGGAAATCAACTGATTCCCCATTATGTAGCAGGGTTCTCACAGACCTATCAGCCCCAAGTTTCTCATTGTTTCTGCATATAGGGACCTCACCACTCCTTTATACTTTCCACTACATCCACAGGAAGGTAGAGAAATGGTAGAGAAAACCATGAAATTTTAATCAATGAATATGAGACTTTGCTAGTCTGTGCAGTGAAAGGGATGGAAATGGTTCTAGGAGAAGGTTTATCTAACAGTCCAGCTGATATTTTTCTGGGATCAATGAACTTTACTGTACTACCCCTCTCATTATCACAAAGTTCAAGACACAGCAGCTGGTATTTTTGTATTAATCCAAGTAGGTCAACCACTGTAACAAAAAATCCCAAAATCTCAATAACCACAATAAAAGTTTATTTCCTGCACTTGTAACAGGTCAGTAGTGGTCTGTAGAAAGAAGGAATTGTTCCATGTGGTTGCTCAGATGCAGGTCCTCTCCATCTTGGGCTCCATCTTTCTCTAGATCCTTGCTGTCCTCTCCACTTACCCATGGAAAGGAGAAAGGGAAACAGGATGGAGGATTCTATGGAGGATGTGGTCTTTATGGGCCATGCCTGGAAGTGGTGTGTGTCACTTTTGACCACAATCTATAGGCCAGAAATTGGTCACATGGCCCCACCTAACTGCATGAGATTCTGGAGAATGTAATCTAGCTGTGTCCCTAGAAAGAAGAGAACATGAAAAATGGTGAACTCTAGTAATCTCTTCTACAACTTGTATGACTCTGCTAAGAAATCACAGTTGGGTTAGATTACAAGGGCTAAAATATTGTTTCTGAAAGGATTCTCTTAACAGATAGAAACATTTGCTGGAAGATCTACTAGATCTTTAGACTGACAAAGAACCAATGAAGGAGGAGAACCTAAGATGATGGCTAGGTGAGACGGGCAAAAAAACACCTCCATGAAAAATACTAGATAAAAACCAGAAAATGACCCAGAACACCAGTTCCAGTATAGAACCAGCCAGACAAGGTGTGCTAAATCTATAGGGACTATGTATTTGGTGAAATCAGGAGTCTCCATTCTGAAATAAGTGAGTGAGTCTGCTGAAAGTCCCTTGGACACTCTGCAGTGTGGGGAAATGGTGTGCTAGTGTTTGGAGATGGACTAGTTCTTTAAAAAAAAAAAAAGCCCAGGAGCAGCTGCAGATATGACGGGGATATCTGTGCAGTGAAGCATGGCAGGAGTGGGCTGGGCTAACACCTTGGTGTCTGGTGTGGAGGATACCCCTTCCCATACCCACTGCTGATTTTCTTTGGGCCAGGGGAGAAAAGGGGAGACAAAAGGAGGGAAAAAACCACACCACTTGCACCCATCTCCCCGGTGGGCTGGGGACACTCCTTCCTGGGGCTGGACCCACAGCCCTGAGCTGTGCCAAGAAACCCAGAGTGATGGGGAGTTTTTCCCACAGCACCACACACACGCTTCAGTATCAGCCATGGACAGGGGCCTTTAATACACCCATGCCTGATTGTCCCGGAGCTGGGAGGGCAGAGCTGTGCCAAAAGGGGGAAGTTAATGCATCCCATTTAACCATCTTTGAAGTGGGCTGGGAATACCCCTGCACAGCCTGGCATCCCAGGGCTTCCCTGGAGAACAGTGCACACTTACGATGTGGTGTGGCCCTCCCTCAGAAGAGGTCCTAGAATAGCACAGCAGGGAAAAGGGACATGCTCGGAAATCCCAGGGAACCTACGCCAATACCAAGGACTTGTGGGTCAGTGGCAGAGACAATCTGTGGCAAGACTGAAATGAAGGCTTAGGCTCTTGCAACAGCCTTAAATCTCCAGGAACACCTGTGAAGTTTGATTATTAAAGCTGTTCTCCCCCCCTAACTGCTCAGACACATGCTTCTCATTCAGGGTGGACAGCACCAACAACACACCCAAATTTAGTGCACCAGTGGAACCCCACAAGAATCAAATCTCCACACACCACAAAGACAAATTTGGGGATCATTGATTTGAGGGGACTAGGTGACTCACAGGCACCATCTGCTGGTTAGTTAGAGAAAGTGTATGCCACCAAGATGCAGTTCTGAAAAATTAGAGATCAAGTGAAGCAAATGTCAAGAGGCCAAAAACAGCAGAAAATCTTAAAGCATATGATAAAACCAGATGATAAGGAGAACCCAAACCCAAACACCCAAATCAAAAGATCAGAAGACACACAGTACTTGGCACAATTAATCAAATAACTACAGACAGGCAATGAGAGCATGGCACAGGATATAAAGGAAATAAAGAAGACCCTAGAAGAGTGTAAAGAAGAAATTGCAAGAGTAATTAAAAAAATAGAAGATCTTATGGAAATTAAAGAAACTGTAGGCCAAATTAAAAAGACTCTGGATACTCATAATACAAGATTAGAGGAAGTTGAACAATGCAGCCTCCTTGAGGACCACAGAACAGAAAATGAAAGAAGAAAAGAATGAATGGGGAAAAAATTGAAAAAATTGAAGTGGATCTCGGGGATATGATAGATAAAATAAAACATCCAAATTTAAGACTCATTGGTGTCCCAGAAGGGAAGAGAAAAGTAAAGGTTTAGAAAGAGTATTCAAAGAAATTGTTGGGGAAAACTTCCCAAACCTTATACACAATATAAATACACAAAGCATAAATGCCCAGTGAACTCCAAATAGAATAAATACCAATAAACCCACTCCAAGACATATTCTGATCAGACTGTTAAATACTGAAGAGAAGGAGCAAGTTCTGAAAGCAGCAAGAGAAAAGCAATTCACCACATGCAAAGTAAACAACATAAGACTAAATAGTGACTACTCAGTGGCCACCATGGAGGTGAGAAGGCAGTGGCATGACATATTTAAAATTCTGAGAGAGAAAAATTTCCAACCAAGAATACCTTATCCAGCAAAACTCTCCTTCAAATTTGAGGGAGAGCTTAAATTTTTCACAAACAAACAGTGAGAGATTTTGCTATTAAAAGACCTACCCTACTTCAGATACTAAAGGGAGCCCTACCAACAGAGAAAAAAGCTGAGGGACTTCACTACCAGTAGATCAGTCCTATGAGAAATGCTAAAAGGGAGTTCAGCAGGCTGAAAGGGACACTAAACAATTGACTGAAACTACATGAAGAACTAAAGGGCACTACTAAAGATCACATGGTAAATATAAATACCAATACTACTGTATTTTTGATTTCTAACTCCACTATTTACTTCTTACAGGATCTAAAATACATAAACTGTAATGATAAATCAGTGGTTTTGGACTCAATGTAAAATATGTAATTTTTGATAAGAACTACATAAAAGAGGGGAATGAGGGAGTATAGGAACATAGTTTATGTGTCATATTGAAGTTAAGTTGGTATCAAAGAAAAACAAGATTGTTATAGATTTAAGAAGTTAAATTTAAGATGTTAAACACAAAGAAAGTATCAGAGAATATGACCATAGAGATGAAAAGTAGAGTAGGGGTTCTGAGAAGTGGGGGAAAGGGCAATGGGGAGTTAAGAAATGAGTGTAGGGTTTCCATTTGGGGTGAAGGGAAACTTCTAGAAAGGGATGGTGGGAAGGTGATAGAATTGCAGCATTCTAAATGTGATTAATCCCACTAATGGAATGCTAAGGAGGGGGTGGAATGGGAAGATTTAGGCTGTATATATGTTTCCACAATTGAAAAAAAAAAAAAAAGACCATCTAAATATATGACAATTAAATGCCAAGGATGATTCTGGATGGGATCTGAGGCTGGAGGAGAGGAGGCTCAAAGGGACACAGATGAGACATCAGGAAAAAAAAAAAAAAGGAAATATAGAATGTAAGCTTTGTATCAAGGTTGAATTTCTTGAACTTCTTAGCTGCGTTTAATGGGATTGCATAAAAGAATGTTATTGTTCATGGGAAATGCATATGTGAATTTTATTGTTTTTTCAAGGATGTGTGCAGCTTGCTTTCACGTGTTCAGAAGACAGAGCAATAGATGAGGGATGATAGGGAGGGAGAGAGGGGGGAGGGAGGAAGGGAAAGAAAGAAAGACATGGTGGTGTGACAGGATGTTAAAGGTGGTGGATCAGGGTATCGGGCGAAGGGAGTCGGGGTATGATGGAGTTCTATGTATGGGGTTTGTTCTGTTTTTGCAACTGTTCCTGTAACTTTGAATTCATCTCAAAATAAAATTTCTTATTAAAAAAAAGAATAAAAAAAGCAGATGGATGTTAAATATTCAGAAAGAGAATATTTTGGACAAGAGGGATGTAAAAAACGGAGTCATTTTTATTTGTGGGTAAGGTGGTGCCATTTTATTGTGACTGGGACATTTTGAGTTCCACAAGCAAGTTTTTTTTTTTTTTTTTTTTTTTTTGGTGCTCCATTGAACTGGTTTTAAGAAACCCTATCTGTAAAATTGTTCTCTGTAGACAGAATTCTAGAAAACCTCTTACCTCTCTGCCTCTCCCCCTTTTTTAAAAAAATTTTTTAATGTGTGGATGTGGCATAGTTGCTTATCTATTCACCTGATGATGGATATTTGGATTGTTTCCAGCTTTTGGCTATTACACACAAAGCTGCTATGAACATTTGTGTACATACAAGTCTTTGTGCAGATGTATGCTTTCTTTTCCCTTGGGTAAGTATCTAGGAGTGGAATGACTGTAACTTTTAAAATTTAATGATAAGAAAACTAACAAGCCAATTTTTAAAAAAGGCAAATGATTTGGACACTTCAATTAGAAGATATAGGGACAGCAAATTAGTGCATGAAAAGATGTTGAACATCATTATCATTAGGGAAATGAAAATGAAAACCACTATACATCTGCTAGATTGGCTAAGATTAAAAAGACTGATTATATCAAGTGTGGGCAAGGATGTAGAGGAGGCGGGAATGCAAAATAGCACAAACACTTTTGAAAACAGTTTGACTTATTCTTAAAATGTTAAACATGTACTTGCCATATAATTGTATTGCCTTTTCAATTCCTTTCTTTTATTTTATTTCAATTTTTGAAGAATATTTTAATGGACCTTAATTCCTTTCTTCTCAGTTTATCTTTCTTTTTTTCCCACAATCACAAACAAAAGAAAGATGAGTCTACTCTACTCCCATTTTTTGTTTTCCAGTTCAAAGGAGGGTATTTCTTTCACCTAGCTCACCTTCTTTTCAAGATTCCTTTCCTCTGTGTGCAAATTTGTTCAAAATCTCTTTAAATTGGAAAACTAAAAAACAGACAACTGGGAGATAGATAGTGGTTAAAATAATGGATTGCGAACCCACACTCAGGAATCAGTCTGTTCAAAGCCCAGCTGGGCACTTTCTGGTGACGTGAACTTGGGTAGGTCTCTTCGCCCTTCTCGATCTCAGTCTCTGAATCTGTAATTTGGAGACAATTGCATCTCCCACTGAGGATTTTTGTAAGGATTAAATAAACTAATCTATGTAAAGCACCAATACTTAGAACACTGCACAATTTGTAATGTGTGATTCTGTGTGTATTACCTTAAAGAAAATGTCTGTACTAATAACTTTCACAGGTATAGAGTTTCTTTAATATGCTAACAAGCTTTTAAAGGAGCTGTATATTTCCCAGAACATGTATTCTAAAATAATTGCATCACAATGTACTCTTTAGCGAAAAACAAGATGCGTTTTTCCTTTAACGGCAATGAAACTTGCTTGGTTTGGGTTCTTGTTTAACGTTGCTGTGGCAGACCAAAGAAGTGTTTCAGTGCATGGGCTCTGGAGTGGGCATCCCCTGGAGTCAAGTGCTTTGCCACTTACAGCTGTGTGATTTGGGCACTGAGTGACCTCTTCGAGTCTTCATTTCCTCATCTGTGGAATGGGGATAGGCCAGGCCCCTTTGTCAGAAAAGAATAGATCACATGTTCACAAATTTCCTTTGGTAATTCAAAGACAACATCTTCCAACTTCAGCTGTTTTACATCCACCCAATTATTCAGCAAATATTGTTAGAGCATTGAAAAAGCTTCAGGCTGAGAGAAAGGAGCATGACCCAAATGCAATGGAAAAAACATAGAAGTCTAGTAGTTATGTGACAATGATAGAGACCGTCTATGGACAGATGTTGAGCTTCATGGGAGAAAAGGAAGATGTTTGTCAGCCAAAGACAGAGGAATCTGCATGGAGGATGTGGCATTTATGTCTGGGGCACATGGGAATGGGGAAAAAAGGTACTGTGGCTTGGGGGGACCACTTGAACATATAGAAGTTACCTATAAACGGAAAGTTTGTTTAGAAAGAAAGGGTGTGAATGTGAAGGTATGGAGAGTACAAAGAATTTGTTGCTATAACATTTTTATTTTTTGGTAAAATCAAAGGGAGTGTATTTAGGTGGCTCCTGTAGTATTCTTTCAACTTTTCTGAAGGTTTCAAGTATTAAATTTTTCTCTTTAGATTTAAATTTAGAATAAGAGATACTTCTGTAGATTTCAATATGAGGAGATTCATCTGGAGGAAAGAAGCCTGAGAAAACTCTCTCTGACTTTAAGGAGTCCCAGAAAACAAAAGTTGCCTTTTTCCCAATTTCGAACTGACGTAATTTCTTTTACTTTGATTTCACAATGTCTTCTTTCTTACTATTTCTAAGTTGTGCTGTCTGTCACTGAAGAGTTCACCCTGGGAATGCAGCATTTTGTGTGTATATTATATTATTCATAGTCAAAGTGTATTTGTGAATAATTAATGATTACATGTAGATTTCAAGGACTTTATTTTTCTCACTCTTATACACAGATATCCAGACATCACAGACACACACTCTCTCATGTAATGGTGTATTTCTTACCTAATATCTCCAGCTTTCTGCAAGAACTCTAGGATCTTAAAGAATGTTCACATGAACCTTGGGAATCATCCAGCTTCAGAAAATTCTGGGATCTAGAACAAATGTCCTTGTGAAGTCCAGTGGTGTCAGTGGCTTCTCTTCTACCTTTATGTGGCAGAGGGTGGGCTCAGGGAATAATATGTTCTTGGCTCTCCCTTGCTAATTCACAGTGCCCCATCACACTTTTTGATTCCTTAATCCCAGATCTACTGTGGGAATTATCAGAGGGATTACAGCTGGCTGTGGCTGTGGGAAACATTTTGCTGATAGTAAGGGCATTTCAGTGGGAGTAATTAAAACATTACTCAAGTACATGTGCTTTGAAACACACATTTTGTGTAGTCCAACATTTTCTAGTGGCAACTGAGAAAGTGAATCCTCTCATCCTCTGGCTCCAACAGGAAGATAAGCTTTGTTAAAACATGTGAAGTTGCATTTCGTAGAAACCTCTGCTGCCAGGGATCAGAGGGCATTTTGCCTGTGAGTACTGGTGGCACAGGCAGACTGGTAACTGAGAAGGGGACTTGACCCATGGGGTCCTTCCATCCTAATCTACTTTCTGAGTCTAATAACTACTATAAAGAGAATTGGACGTGTCAGGGTCATGAAAGTATGGGGAAGGCCCATTCCTTCTCCATATTCCAACACTTTATTCACAAGGAATTCTCCAGTTTGGGAAGATGTTGAAGCAGACACAGTACAATTCAAAGCAGTATTGCTGGCTAAGTATACCAAGAAAAAGAAAGCAAAATGAAACAAAACACTATGATGGCTATGGTGTGAGAAATGGGATTCTGCTTGATAGCTGCATTATTTGATCACTGTTAAGACATGAAGGATATTATTGGTCCTCCTCTCTGTCTGGGGTGTCTTGCCTCCAGAGGGCTGCCTGTTGGCTCCCTCTCTCCTTTAGCCAAGGTACCCTCCATTCCTCCTTCAGCAGGCAAGAATCCTGACTATCTAGACCCAATTGCTACTCTCCAGCCCCAACCAGAATTAAATCCAATATATCAAGTCCTGTGGAGAGCCAGCTTTGTCTCCAGCAGAACACTTAACCACTATACCACACTATTTGAATTACTGCTTGGGTTCAGAACTTCTCCAGTTGGAATGTGTAGGGGTTTGCTTTATATCTGCATGACTCTATAAGGTGTCTCTTTCAACATGAAAGGAGGACCTCACTCAGCATCCAACTTAGGAGGCAGAAATTGCTTCAGGTTCTCCCAGTAGCAGGTTGGCAGAATATTCCTTTGAAATATTAATCAAGAGTCTCCATATAATCCTGTTATCCCCAAAAGCTGTAGGGAAGGAAAGGATTCTGAACCTAGACAACATGTTTTAGGAAACATCCGGATAAAAATAAAACTAGTGTTTATTGAGATTTCTTGTGGGCCAGGTACATTTTTTTCAATAAACTTCTAATTTTAGAATTGTTTTAGAATTACAGAAAAGTGGCGAGAATAGTACAGAAAATACTCATACATCCTACACCTTTTTTCCACTGTTATTAGCACGATTATTGTGCATTTGTCACAACTAATGAACCGATTTAAGTAAAATGCATACTTTATTTGGAATTCCTTAGTTTTTAACCTAATTCCTTTTTCTGTCTAGGATCCCACCCAAGATACCACTTTACATTTAGGCATCATGTCTCCTTAGGCTCCTATAGGCTGTGACAGCTTCTCAGGCTTCTCTTGTTTTTATGACTTTGACAATATTGAGGAGTGTTGGTAGATTATTCTATAGGATGTCCCTCTATGGAAATTAGTCTGATGATTTTCTCAGGGTTAGATAGGGATTTGGGGTTTGGGGAGGAATAGCACAGTGGTAAAGTGCCATTTCCATCACATTATGTCAGGGGTACATACCGTTAAAGTGACTTTATCACTAATGGGGTTAATGTTGGTCACCTGGGTAGTGTGTGTAAGTTTTCTCCACTGTACAGCTACTCTTTTTTCCCCATTCCATACATTACTCTTTGGAAGGAAGTTACTATATGCAGCCCACACTTAAGAAAAGGGGAGTTATACTCCACTATGTGAGGGCAAAGTATCTACATAAATTCTTTAGTATTATTCTGAGTGGGAGATTTGTCTACTGTTTCCCATTTATTTATTCATTCAATAATTTATTTGTTATTCATCATTACTGACTTTTGGATATATATTTTATACCTTGGGTTATAATCCAATACTATGTGACATATTTGGTGTTTGAGTTGTTCCAGATTTGACCATTGGGAGTTCTTTCTGTTGACTTCTGTGTCTCTGTGTCTCTTTGACATACCCTGCATCATTTTGTTCTTTGAATGCTTTCTTTTTGATACTTCAAGATGCTCTAGCCTTCCCTTCTGTATTCCCTGTCTCAACCTTAGAGTCATCCATGTCTCTACACAGCCTTGTTCTTTCATTGGAGAATGGTATTAAAAGCCAAGATCTGGGTACTGGGTGCAGGGACTTTTTGAAGTACTTCACATGTATTAACATATTTAATTCTTACAGTAAATTTAATGGGTAATTATTATCATTGCTATTTGCAGGTGAAGAGACTTGTGTATAGACAGATTAAGACAGTTGCCTGAGGTCAAATTTGTACCCAGATAGGCTGAGCCTCAGAGCCCTTACATGCTATCCTTCCTCCATATCTGTGGAAGTGTGGACTTCGGAGTGTCCTGGAGAGAGAGGTCCTGCATCCTGCTCCCAGGTCCTTGTGTCATGTGAGTAGGTAGATGGGCCCTTAGGCAGTTTCACCTGTGCAGGGTGATTACTATGTCCTGAAGTGTGACACAAAGTATTGGTGGGAGGCATTGGACCTGCAGGGGTCACTTAGGAGTTAAGGAGTTCTCTGTGGGCTGATGACCAAGCAGGATGATGGAGTTCCCACAGATACACATGTAGTCAGAAACCCCACATTGACTCCATCAGCAAATCCCACTCGCTCTACTTTCAAAGTTTTTCAATCTTCTCACCACCTGCACCATTACTACCCTACGTCATGTCTTCATTATTTTTTGCCAGAATTATGGCAGCAGTCTCCAAATTGGTCCCCCTGCTTGTGTCCTTATTCATAGCAGTAGTCCCCTCAATTGTGTTAAAGCCTGTATTATTTTTTTTCTGTTCAAAATCCTCTCAATGCAACCCATCTCACTCAGTGTGAAAATCAAAATCTGTGCAATGGCCTACAAGGGTCTAAGGACATGGTCCATTATTTCTTTCACTTCAACTGCTATCTCTCTCTACCCTGCTTCCTCTCTTCTGGTTTCAATGTCCTATGTTCTGTTCCTTGGATGTTCTGGGCACACCCCCACAACAGGGCCTTTGCTCTGTGATGTGAACTGAGATTTGATCCCAAACATAAACATTTTTCTAGTTTTCATAATTTTAAGATCTAGGCTCTACCTTGGGAAATGAGAAAAAATGAAACAAAGCACAAACCTCCTAGAAGTTGTAATTAACATAAGTAAACAAAGACCCAATTGACCCAATTGATAAATTGAAAAAAATTAAACTTTATTCCCACCTTTTTGAATATAAACAACTTTTGAATACAAAACACCTTTTGTGTATGCATTGTCTGAAGCAGCTTCATAAGTTTTTCTTTTCATTTATATGGAGTCATGACCGCAGAGAATAAAAATGAATCATTTTTTGTTAATATATAATACTCTTCAGTATTTTGAGGGCCAGAAATGAATGAGAGGCAATATTCATTCACTTGATTTTTTAGTTGAACATTTTTTTAGTACAGTGTTTGCTATATTTCACTGGATTTGCAAGGTGCTGAGGATAAAACAACAAATAAAGTATAATCTTTCCTGGGGGACAGGGAAAGAAAGAGAACAGGTAATTCAAAACAGGGTTCTGAGTGCTATGATAAAGCAAGCATAGGGTGCTGAGGGAATGTGTTGGAGGGGTGGCCAGCAAGCCTGGAGTTCATTAAGTCCAGGATTAGGATCTTGCCCATGGTCACAGAACTTACAAGTGATGAGGTCCAAATCTAACTCCTAAATCAAGCTCTGCTAACTTTAAGGCATGTGCTCTCAACCTTGGGTGTGTGGTCTTGAGATAACAAAATCTTCCTTTGTTTATTCTGTAGAGTTGAAGGAGGAACTTAATTTGGATGTGTTTACTTCAATAGGATGTGTGTACTTCATGAAAGTGCTTATAGAATTCTGATGCCCAAGCTCCATTATGTTTCAATACCTGTCTCAGCTCCCTTCCTGGTAACAATGCTGGAATGTGGTGGGAATGTCTGAATGTATTTTGATATAGCTTCCTATATTTCATGCAAGTCTGTCCTGTAAAAAAAAATATGCACTTCACCTGCTAACAGTTTTATTTCTCTGTTTTCTTTTGGACAATGAAACACATATTTTAAACTCATTCCCATTAGCTGCAAGCTGATCAAAATCTTCAAAGTCATGTTTACCTTGTTAGTAGAAATAGAAAAATTAATTAGAAATCACTTACTAAATAGAGTTTGTTTAATGGACAAACATTTTCAAAACTTGGAGTCCATGGGGGAATAAAGCACACATTGGACCGTAGGTGATAAAGAGGAGGGAATTACTGGTCTATCCTCTGTCAGAAGGTCTGAGTTTTTTCCTGAGTGTCCTCATGGCTGACTTCATCTCATGGTTCCTCAGGGTGAAGATGAAGGGGTTGAGCAGAGGGGAGATGACAGTGAAGGTGACAGAGATGGCCTTATCTGTGGGGAGGGCAGTGAAGGGCCTGGCATAGACATAGATGCAGGGCACAAAATGCAGTGTCACCGCAGTGATGTGGGAGGTGCAGGTGGAGATGGCCTTCCTCCTGCCCTCTCCAGCCTGAGACCTTAGGAACAAAAAGATGACCATATAGGACACCAGAAGGAAGAGAAACCACAGTGTGGTGAGCAGTCCATTATTGGAAATCATCAGGAGCTCAAGTGCAAAGGTGTCTGTGCAGGCAAGTTTGAGGACCTGCGGGACATCACAGTAGAAAGTGTCAAGAACATTGGGGCCACAAAACAGGAGTGGGAGCAACAGGGAAATCTGCACAATGGTGTGGATGAAGCCGCCAGCCCATGAGGCCACAATGAGTGCAGTGCATCGCCCCCGACTCATGATGGTCACGTAGTGCAAGGACTTGGAGATGGCTATATAATGATCCAACACCATCACCGACAAAGAAGACGCATCTACTCCAACAATAAGGTGGAAGAAAAATATCTGGGTTAAGCAGCCATTGAAGGAGATGGTCTTTCTGTCTGACAGAGGATCTACTAGAACCCTGGGAGAGGTGATGGAGGAAAAGGAGATATCGTTAATAGATAAATTGTGGAGGAAAATATACATGGGAGTGTGAAGGTGAGATTCACAAGTCACTGAGACCATGATGAGGAGGTTTCCCAGAAGAGTTGTCACATACACCAAAAGTAAGGAAAGAAACAAGATCAAGCTCAGTTCTCGATTCTGGGTTAGGCCAAGGAAAATAAATTCTTTTATCCTGGTATAGTTTTTTAGATCCATTGAATCTTTTTTTTTTTTTTTTTTTTTTTTGTTCTTTTGTCTCAACATATGTCACATGAAAGTGCTTGGTTGTTTATTTCTAATTTTTCCAAACTCATAAAAGTAGTAACTGGTGGACCTCAACTTCAGATATGATTCTGTTTAGCTTTAAAGCCTATGTTCTGTCCTTCATGACACCCACTCATCAATTAAGCTTTTGATTGATTAGAGTTCTTTTTTTTAAAATTAATTTTAGGGTAAAGTTGACAGAAAAACAGTCCCAGGACAGCTCTTTGTTTTAAAAACAATACAATTTAAAGGTAAGTTTGAATCAACATATGTTTCATCTAATTTCACACATGTTCTGTACCATCATCAATAAGATTGTGTAGCAGAAATTTATGCTAATGAAGTGGAACCCAACTCCCTAAAGTAGAGTTGATGACATTTCCCACACTGCCTTTATTAGGAGGGCAAGAGGGAAGACATTCATTTAGTCAATGAGTCCTTTAGTCCTTCAACACACATTTTGATAACCTTTTAGTGTGCTTGGGATTCTGCTAGTTCTAATTCTGTATACATGAGTATGAAAAAATCCTCACTCTAGAGCAATTTTCAATCTAATGGAAAAGACAAATGTAGAAATGCACAAAACACACACGGGTTACAGTGCTGACACAAACTGTGCTGGGGGTGACCAGAAGAGCTCCATCTGGGACTAACTAGTTTGGGAAGGTTTTTTCTGTCTCTTTTCCTCTTTGTGTCACAGCTAAGAGGGTGGTAGAATCACATAGCAGGTAGAGACATTGGTGTCATTGGGATAATGTTTGTATTTTGTAAACTGTTGTGGATAATTGCAAGGAATTTTCATAACTATTGTTGCTTGTACCACCTTCTGTGTAATGGATGAACACATTGCACATCTTCAAATACATATGGAGAAATTTGACTGCACTGCCAAAGTGTTTACAGTCAACAAAGGAGGATGGTTTGTGTCAATTAACGGATGTAACAATAAAAAGTGAGATATATCATGAGAGGAGACAGACAGACTTTGTTGGGAAACAAGATATGATTATTTCCAGCCATAATAAAAGCTACTATTTTTGAGTTCTTACTATATGTGAAATGGTATAAAAAGTTGATTTATTTAATCCTCATACCGCCCTTTGGATAAGTACTAATTATTCCTGTTTTTCATATGGAATATAGCATGAATCTATGTTTGGTGAAGGGAAAATGTCTAAAATGGAAATTATAGAAGTGAGATGAAAAAAATCAGTGTTTTCTTTTTTACTTTCAAATTCAGTCTTCTCTGTATAGTCCAATAGTCCAATGTCACAAGAGCATTTCAAAAACTTTGTCTGAAGATGACCATTTGGCAGAAAGGGGTTCTGGAAAGCTAGTCAGCATCAATCCTAGACTGAGGTAGCCTCACCAATGAACAACTCCAAGGGTCATGGCAAATATACATCTTCACTCACACTAAATGGAACACATTTTGTCATCTCTCTTAAAATAACATTGTTCTTCCCCATATTTAACACCCACCTTTGTGGCTTCTGTCACTGAGATGATCTTAGCTCTGAAGCATTTAATATATCTGTAAAATATTTAAAGCCAAATTATTTATGCATAAGTAATAATATTTCACAATAGCTCAATTTCACTAACCATAACATTTAACTTTAGCTAGCAGTTAAAGTCTTTACCTAGTTTCTTTGATCCTCAACTCCAAGGAAAATTTTACATCATTTGGTACTGTGCATCACGGAACATGGTTGACATTATTTCTGGAAAAATTTTGGTTTTGAAAGTTAAACTCGGAACGATTAAACATTTTAATGTCTATGCTCCACTTTCAGGAGAGAAAGGGCAGACTCAAGAATCACATATTTTTGTTTCTTCCACTGTGTTCTTGTCTCATTTACAAATCCCTCAGCCTCAGGCCTAGTATAAGAATTGCAAAGGGAATATTATTGGACAAAGAAGTGGAAATCAAGTGGATGACTCTATTCTTGGTAGAGGAATTTCAGTGGGAGTTATTAAAAAGTTCCCAAGACATGCATATGGGTACATGAACATGCATATGGACACATTTTGATTGATGTCCAAATTATTTAGTAGCATTAGAGGAAATCAATCCCCTATCCACAGCTCAATCAGCACTTCATTAAAACATGCCAAAAGACACTTCAAGGGTCCACAGCTTGCAAGGCTCAGAGGACAACACATGGTGACTTTCAATTAAATTGCCAAAAACAAGAAGAAAACTGGACCTCAAGTCAGTTGTTAACTGTCCAGTTTCTAATTAAACACAGGATGATTGTGGCCCCATGATGTGGTTATGAATATCCACATTCATAGAAACATGGTTAAATGTTGGGAAAATGCACATTATTCCTGTTTTCTTATACGCTACTCATAGGGTGTCTCTCAATTTGGATACAGCTATATAAATATAAATTAGTAAATCCATCCACACAATTATTGTAGTTATTTTACATTAACTCTATTTATTAATGGTTTGATATTATATAGAACCCATTTTCTCTGTTCCTAGCTAGAAGAAAAAAAAAAAAAAAAGGGAAGATGGAAACAACTTGCTTGGTTTTTACAAATTGACCTTTGCTTGTGCTCTCATTCAGGGCTTAGTCATTCAATGCATTTGGAGAACAGCTCTTGGGAAAAGCATAGGGTCTTTCCCTGTTGTCCTTTGTTGCACACATGTCTTGTCCTGGGCTTGCATATGTGGCCTAGGAATTTCATGTCACTGCTTTCAGAGAAAGTTCCATGAGCACTAGAGAAGAATGTGTATCCTGGTGATTTGGCATGTAATGCTCTATATATGTTTGTTAAGTCAAATTCATTTATAATATTGTTTAGTTTTCCAGTTTCCTTATTGGTACTCTATCTGATTGATCTATCTGTAGGAGAGAGTGATGTATTGAAGTCTCCCACAATTATTGTGGAAACATCTGTTTCCTTCTATTTTGCCAATGTTTGTCTCATATATTTTGGGGCAACCTGATTGGGTGCATAGACATTTATGATTGTTATTTCTCCTTGTTGAATAGTCCCTTTTATTAGTATACAGTGTTTTTGTCTCTTATGACATCCTTGCATTTAAAGTCCATTTTATCTGAGATTAATATTGCTGCCCCTGTAGTTTGCATGGAATATTTTTTTCCCCATTCTTTCACCTTCAATTATAATTATTTTTACTTTGAACATACATTTTCATTTAATGAAATTTCAACCAATAAAAAAGACTACTATTTTCATATATTTAACATTTTCAGGGCTTGCCATTTCTTTGTATATTTCTGAGTTTCTATCTGGTATCACTTTATTTTAGTCTGAAGAACTTCACATGATATTTCTTGAGTGCAGGTTTGCTGGTACCACATTCTTTCAGCTTTAATGAAAATGACTGTATTTCACCATTGTTGAACATTATTTTTCAGATATAGAATTTTAGATTTAACTTTTTGTGTCTCAGTACTTTAAAGATATATTCCATTGTCTTTTGTAATTAATTGCTCCCAAGGAGAAGCTAATGGCTGTTCTTATTTTTCTTCCCTTTTAAGTAATAAGTCAATTTTCCCCCTTTTAGTTCATTTTAAGATTTTTATCACTCGTGTTCAACTATTTGCTTATTATGTGCTTTAGTGTGATTGTCTTTGTTTTTGTCTGGCATGTGTGTGTGTGTGTTTTGACTTTTAATGTGGGTTTACTGTGCTCATCAAATTTGGAAAAAATTCTTCCCATTATTTCTTTAAATTATTTTTCTGTTCTCTGCCTTTTCTGGGATATTTCAAGTCTATGTATGGTAGACTCATTAATATTGTCCTGTAAATCACTGAGGCTCTATTGTTTTTCTTTTTTGGTAGTCTTTTTTTCTCTGTGGACTTTATTTTGGATGCTTTCTTTTACTCGGTCTTCAAGCTTAGTGATTTTTTTATTGTTTATTATATAATCTGCTGTTATTCCCACTCAGTGATTTTTTTATTCAGATATTTTATTTTTCAGCTCTAGAATTTCTTTTTATTATTTTTGTTTTCTTCCATTTCTTTCATCTTTTAATTGTTTGTCTTTAAATCCTTGAGTGTATTTATTATAGCTGTTTTAATATCTTTGTCTGATACTGTGTTGTCTGTGTTATTTCCAGGTGTGTTTCTATTAATTGATTTTTTTCCTTGGTTAAAATTCACACTACATGCTTCCTAACCTGTTTAGCTGTTTTTGATCAGATACTGAACATGGTCAGTATTAAGATGTTGAATCTTTTGATTTTGAGGTCTTCCTTTAAAGAGTATTGATTTTTTTTCCTGGAAATCAACTTTTGTGGATAATTATGATGATTTTGTGGGTTGATTTAAAGATTTGATGTGGCAGATCTTGTTGTAGTTTCTACTTTAAGTGTATATTAGCTTTATTACTGTGGCATGACTCTTCTTTCATCTGTGAACACACTGAATGCCTTGTGTGTTCATTGAGGTCTATCTACTCTCTCTTCTGAGTACCTGAATATCTCCCAGCCCTGTGTGAGCTTTGAGAATTTTAAAATTTTACAGCTTCCAGTGGTTGTTGTTTGACCAGCCTTATGTTTCTCCCTATGTATGCACAGCTTAATAATCAGCTAAAGACTTAAAAGGAGCTCTCTGTAGATTTATAGAGCTCTTTCTCTGCATTGATCCTTCCTATCTGTTACTCTGATCCATGAATTCTCAGTGGTTCAGCTTCTCCAAACTCTGAGCTCTTTCTCCTCTGAGGGAGACCACTGTGCTCTGCTTAGACCACTTTTCTCTTCACTGAAGCCTGGAAAGTCCCAATCAGAAGAAACCAGAGATGTTGTAAAGCTCATGTTGTTTGTCTTCTTTCAGGTTATCACAGGCCTGTGCTGCTGGTTCTCTCTTGTCTGGTTAATGCAGTTTCATACAATTTCTCCAATTTTCTAGTTGTTTTTGATGAGAGAGAAAGTCCATTACCAGAATGTTCATTATGGACAGATGGACAGAAGAAGAATACTTCATGGATGGAAGTAGAAATCCTTTATTTTCTATTTAAATTTTTCCCAACTTTTACTTTGAAAAATTTCAAGCATATGTGAAAAATAAATTCTTTATTTTTTTTGAAAAAGAAATAAAAATGTAACAGATTCTGCGCAAGTTCTAACACTTCCTGTTCCATCTTTTGCCATTGCCTAGATGTAATTACTATAATGAATGATCCATCACATCATTCCAGTGATGGATTTTATATTTACTATAGATGTATACATCATAAACCATACTGATAGTGACCAGGTAGAAATTAAGCAGCTAATTCTACTTGTGGTGATAGAGTTTCAATGGGAGTTATTAAAATGTTGTTAATACATATGTGAATGTGTAAACATACAAATACTCACTATGGAAAAAAGACATATTTTGGAATTTATCCAGGTTATCTAATTGCAAGAGGGAAAAATAAACTCCCTTATCCTCATCTCAATCATATTTCTGTTTAAACATGCCAAATAATGTGGCTGAAGCCTTCAAGGGTCCATTTTCATGGTTTAAAAGGACACTATACATTTGAATGGCTCACATGATTTACACTGTCAGGAAGCTAGAAGAGAAGAACTGGACCCCAAACACCTTCATTTCATTACTCTTCATTTTCTTGTCAAGCAGAGGATGGTTATGTCTCCCCAAAGCATCTGTAGATACTAACATGTACAGAAACATGTCTCAGATGATAATTATGTGTACACACATGTCGATTGTTTCTTCTCATTCTACTATATGATATCTTTCACTTTGGTGAGAGCTAGAAAAAGCTATGTTTCTATATAGCAATATAGAGGTAAGTTGGTAGACTTGTTCACATAATTGCATTCATTAAACCAACTCAATTTAGTAGTCTGCAGTATAGTAATAGTATGGATCAATGTCCTGGGAGTTGAAATGGTAACTCTTAATTTTTGTTAATTCTAGGACTGTGAAATCTGGTCCCAGAGATCCAGACTGAATGTATAATTGTGCTCTGTCTCAGTGATTCCATATCTATTTAAATCAGTAGCATCCAATGTGAAGAGAAGAATAAAACTACAGAAGAATGCAGAAGGGACAAGTATTTGCTTTGCCAAAAAAGAGTTTTATACTTGAATTAAGTTTGAAGCATAGAGGCTCTCAATACAGACATGTTAAACAGATGAAGGAATTGAGGAGTTGATGGCATTGAAGATGTGCAATAAACTTTACTCAAAAGAAACCTGAACCTCTAATGGAATTTTTATTTATTTGAGAAAGGAATTTCAAAAGTAGAATAAATACATGAATAAAAAACAGGAAATGGCAATCACCTGAGATGAGAAATCAGTGCTGTTATAGGATCTCCAGCATCTTTAAAATATTTCAAACATTAAAAAGTACAAAATACCCCCCAGTATCCATGCAACAAATACTTAATTGAATACCTACTCTATACTAGATACTCCTCTAGGCACTGGGAATGTGATGGTGAACCGGACAAGTATCCTTGCCCTCATAGAGCTTACATTCTAGTGGGAGGATACAGACAATTAACAAAATAAGTAAAATATGGAAAGTATTTTAGTTTGTAGAAAAACTTCAGAGAAGAATGAAACAGAGAAGGGATAGAAAGTGTTTTAGTGGGGGATTAACATTTCTAAAAGGTTAGTGAGGAAAGGGCTGTGTACTTGAGGAGGAGACTGTTGGGACCAAAGTGGAATTTGTAAGAGGGAGAACACAGAATAAGAGGGTGGGGAGGTAACAGGGCTCCAATCGTGCAGCCCTATTAGATTAGTGTAATGGGTGTTTTGTGCTGAGTGACACAGAAAGACATTGGAGAGTAGAGGTTTGTCATGGTCTGACAAAGTGATGATGCTCAGATCAGCCTGAAGGAGGGTAACACAGACCCATGTTTCCACTACTCCAAGTAAAATAACATGGACTGTTTCATAGGCATTATTCAGGTTTCTCTATTCATCAAACAGAAATAAAAAAATAAAAACATTACAGATTAAGTTAAAATCCCAAAACCTCTTTCCATTCTTCTTGCCCTGAGGTAATCCCTGAAATTTCAGATATCCTGAATGAGTACATGTAGTATGGTAGAGTTTCATGCTTCACTACATAGATGCTATAGATGTTATTATAGTATCACATGCATCTTACAGTGTGTATTAGTCAAGGTGCTCTGGAGAATCAGAACTGAAAGTGTATATATGCAAATATTATGAGATTTATTATAGGAATTGGCTACTTGACTGCAGAGATTGGCAAGTCCTAATTCTGAAGGGTGGGCCAGAATTTGGGAACTCTGATTAAGGAGAAGCTGGCTGGCTGAAGTAGAGATGGAAAGTATTCTTTCTGACTGCTGAAATTCTTGCTTTAAGGCCCTCAGCTAGTTTGATAAAACTTGTCTCATTGCTGAAGGCAATCTCCTTTATTGATTGTAGATGTAATCATCTATAATTACAGTTAATTGACTAATGACTTAAATACCCTCCCAGTAACAATCAGGTCAGTGCATGCTTGATGAGGCATTTGGACACCATTAATCTAGCCCTTGGCCCACAAACATAACCATTGCACAGCAGATGGCATCTTCAAGTATGGTAAGTGTGGTTGCTATACAAAATACTTGAAACTCCATCTTTGTGTCTTTTTTCATAAAATGTGAGAGCAATTCATTTGGTATCAAATGGTTTTATTGTTGATTAATCAATTACACATGAAATTTCAAAATGGTGTTCTATTAGACCTTTACTTCAGATTCAAGAGCTATATCCTAGTCCAAAGAGAGTCCATAAAGTGGTGCCAACTGGAACTGGCTTTTCTAGCCAAGTCCATGTATACTGAAGATTTGTGCCTATGTGTAGTGCTCATTCCTAGGTCCTAGGGAGACGCATGTGGCCACACTCCCTTGGTTGGAAGAGAGGCTCTCCTCACCCCTGTTCCCTTCTTCTAGGATTTACCTTTCTCTTCCTTTCCCTCTTTGGCTCCTGTGGACTCTTCATCTCCAACTGAAGCATCACCCTTGCATTAGTTTCATATTGCTGATAATTTAATAAGAACAGATGAGCTATAGAGGGTAATCTCAGTGTTATGGGAATGCTCAGGAAAGATTATGGTTTGCAAATTTTCTTGGATGTGATAGGAACATGTTGGAAGCAAAGTAGTAATTTTAAGTTATTTGTTTTTCTTTTTCCTTTGTTTTGTTTTGTTTGAATTGTGTGTGTGTTTTTAAATTTTTTGGTAAAGTTCAAAGAAAACTATTGCATTTGAAAAATTATCTTCAATGCAGTTATTTTAGGTTATTTGGTTTTCCTTATGCCTTATTGGATTATGGTTTGTTAATTTTCTTGGTGTATGGTAGGAACATGTTGGAAGCAACGTAGTTATTATAGGTTAGTTGCTTTTCTTAATCCTTTGTTTTGTTTTATTTGAAATGTTGTGTTTTTTGTTGTTTTTTAATTTTTTGATTAATAAAGTTAAAAAAAAAAGACTGTGACTTCCATCTTGCCGGCATACTCTCTTTTGCTCTCTTGCTTGCTCACCCTAGATGAAGTAAGATGCCTTGTTGGAGGGGCCATCTGACAAGGAACTGTGTGCAGCCTCCAGCCCACAGCTGGGTAGAAAGCTGGTAAGCAACTTAGACCGTCTGTACAATAGCTTGTGAGGAACTGAATCTGGACAATGATCTTGTGATTTAACTTGGAAGCACATCCTTCCCCATTTGAGCCTTTAGATTAGACAATAGTCCCCAGCTGATACCTTGATTGTAGCCTTGTGAGGTCCCCTAAAGCAGAAGCCTTAGTAAGCTGTGCCTAGATTTGTGACTCACAGAAACTATGAGATAATACAAATTTGCTGTTTAAGCTCCTAAGTTTTGGGGTAATTTGTTATGCAGCAATTGATAACTAGTATACTTTACTCAACTAATATCCTGTTTTTTTTTTAATTAGAACTATAGTGACAACATTCTCATTCATATTTGAAAGACAAACATTGGAACAACAACAACAACAACAAAACTCATCAGATCCATCAAGGATAGCGCTTTGTTTGAGAATTTTATGGATGCTTAAATATGGTTCCTATGGTAACTGCTATACTAGCATCTTAGAAATTAAAGTAAAACAATCTGAACGTCTTTGAATTTCTCAAAGCTCTCAAATTTGATAATGGCAGGATCACTACAAAACCAAAAAGTTTGCTTATGTAGATGCATTTATTTGCTTATGAAAAATACTGTAGAAATTTGAAGCCACCCTTCCTTATATAGCAAAAAAATCACAGATGTTAGGACCAAGTATTATGTGATCCTTTTAGGTTAAGCTAGAATCAGTTTAATTTCTAATAGTTCCCTGAGAAAATGTCTCTACCTTAAGAAAAATATAGATTAATACAAGCAATTAATTATAGATTAATACAAGTTAAAAGAGAAGTAAATTTAGTGACTGCTCTTCTGAATTCAATTGCTTTCCCTCTCTGGGTGTGATCAGGTTGTTTTGCATGTGTAAATAGTCCAAGGCAGCTTCATGGGAAATGAGACAGCTTTTTCTCTGTTACGGTCATTTTTGGTCCTGCTCATGGGAACATACACTCTAATTATGCATATCTTTTGTGATTTAAAATTCTGTCTTAGTCATAAAGACCCTCCTCGAGGGAGAACCAGCAATGAGGTAGGAAACGAAAGGAATCACTGCAAGAAGTATGGAGGGTCTGAAGAATAGAGACACCAGAGCAAAGATAGAAACAGGTATTAAATGCTGATTCAGCAGCTGTGTTAGATCCAGATGAAGAAAAACTTATGTCTTAATTGGAATTTTAATACTTGGGAAAATACTTCTAATATTTAATATGGCTTATATTAGGAAATAATTCAGAATAATTTTAAGTGGTGGGAATAGAATAGAATGCTAGAAACAGAAATCAAAAAGAAGGTATATTTTTTACAAGAGCTTCCACATTAAAAACCTTTTGTTTAGGACTAGTCTATGGCAAGCACAGGAATAAGTGAGGACTGTCTTCTATGAAGGTTACCTCTTGGCCAACCTGTTTCAGGTACTCTACTCCATTTTTCTGTATTTTGGGATGTGACCTCCTTGTCTGCTGTCATCCTAATCCCCAAGATTCCCTTGACCACCTTCCCTTTCCTTTAAATTAAATTTTCTATCTGCATATCTCCTTCATTTCCTTCTTTGGTTCTTTGTCAGTCTAAATGTCTAGTAGTCCATTCTAGCAAATGTTTCTATGTATTAAGAGAATTCTTTTAGAAACACTGTATTAGCCCTTGTAATCTAACCCAACTGTGATTTCTCAGCAGAGTCATACAAGCTGTAGAAGAGATTAATAGAGTTCACCATTTTTCATGTTATCCTCTTCTTTTTAGGAACACAGCTAGATTACATTCTCCAGACTCCCTTGCAGTTAGGTGGGGCCATGTGACTAATTTCTGGCCAATGGTTTGTGGTCAGAAGTGACACACACCACTTCCAGGTATGTCGCATAAAGACCATATCCTCCATAGAATCCTTCATCCTCTTTCCCTTTCTCCATTCTCTGGGTAAGTGGAGAGGATGGAGAGATTCTAGAGAAAGATGGAGCCCAAGATGGAATGGACCTGCATCTGAGCAACTGCAAGGAACAATTCCTTCTTTCTACAGACCACTACTGACATGTGACATGTGCAGGAAATAAACTTTTATTGTGGCTATTGAGATTTGGGGAGTTTTTGTTACAGTGGTTGGCCTGCTCAGATTAATACATAAGTAACTGCTGCTGTGTCTTGAACTTTGTGATAATGAGAGATGTAGTACAGTAAAGTTCATGATCCTAGCAAAATATCAGCTGGACTGTTAGATAAACCTTCTCCTAGAGCCATTTCCATCCCTTTCGCTGCACAGTCTAGCAAATTCTCATATTCACTGATTAAACTTTCATGGTTTTTACTACCATTGCTCTACCTTCTTGTGGATTTATTGGAAAGTATAAAGGAGTGGTGAGGTCCCTATATGCAGAAAAAATGAGAAACTTGGGGGTAGCAGGTCTGTGATTAGGATAATCCTGCTACATAATAGGGAATCAGTTGATTTCCATGGGCATGCTTAGCATCTGTCTCTGCTCAAGCTTTTCAAAATTTAGGTGAACTGAACCCAGCCTCTCCCCATTAGTGTTATTTCTTTATGAATACTCCCACTTATGGCATTGGCTCCTCCCCTGTGTTCTTAAAGTGATTTGAGGTTGTTTTCTCTCCAAATGAAATAAAATTGATGCTTTCTCTCCAATTTGAATTGCTCAGAGGGCACAAATGCAGTCATTGTTTCCCAACTTCCTTTTAAATATTAACTACTGGCATTCACCCTGTGAGTGTACTACTTGGTGACTACACTGAACTCACTCCTGCACAAATGTGGCATACCACACTCCATTTTCTTCCTCGGCTATACTGTTTTCTTTGCTTAGAATGGCCTTCTCTGTCTCTTTCCCCTTGAAAAGGTCTCCTCACTGTCAAATGTCTTTTGAAGTTCCCAAGTAAGGCGCCTATAATGAATCCCCAGCATATTGTTCATATATTTATTAAAATATTTATTAAAGCATTGAACAAATGCCTCTAGGGCAGTATGTGTATTTAATTTTTGCAGCAATCTGAAACCTAGCATATGGTATGTGCTCCACAAATATTTGTGGAATAATTAATTTAAAGTAAGTAGTGGAATAATAAATGAGCCTCACCTGAAAGCAGTATCACCCACTTGGTCCCCAGTACATACTGCAGGACCAATCTCTTTTAGGACTCCCAATAGCCATTGATGCCCATTTGTTTTCGGTCTTAAGGTGATTTTTTCTTATTTTGAGAAAATGAAATTAAAGTCTGCCTTTAAATTTTGGTGCAATCCCACTCATCACAAATTTAAATCCATTCAGAATGCCCTAATCGTTTCTTTAGTCTCCTCATGGCTGATTTCATTTCCTGATTCCTTAGGGTGTAGATCATGGGATTGAGCAGAGGGGAGATGACAGTGACAGCGACAGAGATGGCCTTATCTGTGGGGAGGGCAGTGAAGGGCCTGGCATAGACATAGATGCAGGGCACAAAATGTAGGGTCACCACAGTGATGTGGGAGGTGCAGGTGGAGATGGCTTTCTTCCTACCCTCACCAGCATGAGATCTCAACATCCTCAAGATGACTGTGTAAGATATGAGGAGAAAGAAGAATACAAACCAACTGAGTAATCCATTATTGGAAATCATCAGGAACTCCAGAGTTATGGTGTCAGTGCAGGCAAGTTTGAGGACCTGGGGGACATCACAGTAGAAAGTGTCAAGAACATTGGGCCCACAGAAGGGGAGGGGCAGCAAAAGGGAAATCTGCACAATGGAATGGACAAACCCCCCCACCCATGAGGCCACTACCAGGTTAGTGCATCGTCCTTTATTCATGATGGTCATATAGCGGAGGGGTTTTGAAATGGCTAAGTAACGATCAAATGCCATCATGCAGAGAGAAAAAACATCTGCTCCCCCCAGAAGGTGGAAGAAGAACATCTGAGTGACACAGCCATGGAAGGAGATTGTCTTTGTCTTTGATAGAAGATCAACCAGGGCCTTAGGAGCTGTGATGGAGGAAAAGCAGATGTCAAGAACAGATAGATTACGGAGCAGGAAGTACATGGGAGTGTGAAGCTGAGACTCACAGGTAACTGCAACCATGATGAGGAGGTTTCCCATCAGAGTTGTCACGTACACCAAAAATAAGAAGACAAATAAGATCCAGCTTAGCTCTCGAGACTGGGTAATTCCCAGAAAGATAAATTCTTTCATTCTGGTGTAATTTCTGTGATCCAATATTACAGAGATCCAAATGTGTTATAAAATCTAGTGTTCCTTTTGGTTTTCAACTTAGGAGGAGGTTCTTCTTTTTCTACACATGCATTGTGCAGGGAATTCACTATCCTGGCATCAGATGGGTGATGACCCAGGTTTTTGACTCAGTTATCCAAGAAGCCAGGTTCTACCATTATGGCCACTGAAACACAGATTATAGTAATGAAGCTATTTAATTGTACTTTTACTGTAACATCTGTATTTAAAGTACTAAATAATAAGCATAAATTGGTTTATATTAATATTAAGAATTTCTGTTCACAAAAGACACCATTAGGGAATTAAAAGGTAACCCAGAAGTGGGAGATGATATTTACAATATACGTATCTGTGATATATATTACATCCAAAATATATAGAGAACTTCTGCAAATCAGTAAAAAAGACAGATGACCCACAAAATAATGGCAAAAGACAAGAACCAATACTTCACAAAAAAATTATCCAAATGCCAATTCTACTTCTTCAGGGAAATGCAAATTAAAATTATAGCATGGAACCTCTATAGGTACACGAGAATGGCTACATTGCAAAGGATGAAAAATTCCAAGTGATGGTGAGGATGTGGAGCAAATGAAACTCTTACACACTCTTGGTGAGTGTGTACAATTGTTAAAAAACTTCACTGTTTGGTTAAATCTTCTTAAGTAGATACAGATAGCAATCTGTTCCACTCACAGAAAATACATGAATATGTCTGTGAAAAGACAGAATATTCAAAGCACACTGTGTGTAATTGCTTCAAATTGGAAAATGATACAAATGTTCATCACAGTAGAAAAGGTTAAATTCACACAATGAAATACTATACAGAAAAGAGAAGGGTCAACAATTACATGTGACATTATAAATGACTTTCATAGACAATGCTGAGCTAAATAAACCAGGCAGAGAAGAGCATATGCTGTCTGATTTTGTTTATATAAAGAACCAAAAATTGAAGGGAGCATGAGGGAGGCTTCTGGGGTGCTGGTAATGTTCTTTTTATTGATCTTGATGCTTGTTTTAAAGGTATATTCAGTTTCTGTGAACATTCATTGAGCTGAACACTAATGTGCATTTTCTTGTTATGTACATTATACTGAAATAAGAAGTTAAAAATAATAAACAAATGTAGTGGCTACTTTATGAGATTTTTGCCTCATGTCTAAAGATGAGTTTAATTTAAAGCAAGATTTAATTGATCACCCACTTTCATAAGAGGTTACTTTTAATAACTAACTTTCACCAGCTACATTCTGAGGGTTATTGTTGGAATTTTCTCTCATTTATGAACTTTAGGTCCTTCCAAACTCTTTAGTTATGCAGATTGCCCTGCTGTCCACATGCAGTTCTTTCTCTGATTCTTGCTTTGGTTTCTCTAGTTTTTTTCCACTATGTTCATCTAATACTAGAAAAAGCCGTACAAGACCATGTTTCCCCAGTCAGCACTCTTCTTTTCACTCTCACAGAATATTACAATAAAGGGCCCAGTTTCCCATTCCATTGGCATTAGTTCAGATTCAGTTTAGTCTCCTCCTCTTCTGTGTTTATGTCAACAGTACTGGGTGGAATGTTCAAAATAATGATCACAGGAGATGTCAGGTCTTCAGAATCCCTGACGTGAGAATTCTCCACACTATTCACACCATGGCTAGAAAGTGGAAGAATCATCCCTAAAGGAGTCTTTGATTAATCTGGAATGAATAAGCACATTGAAATTAATGACAACAGCCCACTTTAGGATCTTTCTTTTGGATACTGGAATGATAAGTCAATGGTAAATCAACCATTGATTCTTCACTGAAGAACCTACATTTGTGACAAGTACACACATCAAGAAAGAGAACATTACCAGCACCTAGAAGTCTCCTTCGTTCTTCCTTCAGTTTTTATATTTTTGTTCTTTATGTAAACAGAATCAGATACACACTCAGGAGACCACTGTGACAGGCCAGAGAATTTCCTGTGTCCCTGGCCTCGCCCTCTTTCCTCTCTTTCTTTGTTCTTTTCTTTTTTCTATCCTCCCCCCCTTCTTTTTAAAATCTTTTTCCATTTACCATTTCAATGGCATCCAGACTGTCTTTTGGGAGAAAATCACATAAAAGGATTACAGTTAAGACAATAAGAGAGTTGCAGCTTATGGAATGAGCAGAAGGACAGGTGAGAAGGAATAAGATCATGGGAATCTATGTGAAAAACTGCAGGGAGCTCCATGTGGTTGTTTAATTTTTGTAAACCTCTGCTGCCTGGGAACTCTGATGAACAATATCACTTCCCACCCTTCATCTTGGACAAATATATGTGAATTGTCTGGAACATTTATGCAATTTGAGTTTTACCATTTCTTAGCTTGCAAGCTCTTGGGCAAGTTACTCAATCGTAGTACCAAATTCATGGAAAACTTTTGTAATGTACACAGGGCACAGAGCATAGAGTCAATTCTAAACATGTGCCATTATAATTTATCTACACTATTATGATAATAAGGCCTGCTTCACACACAGGATGCTTCTAAGGAGTGGGTGCGATTATATGTCTACTTTGGAAACTGAAAACACCTGGGGAATCTGATATTACCAGTGGCTTCCCAGTCCTGCCAGCCCAAAGTGCATTCTTACATATGCCTGGACCATCTCTCAGGAATGTCTAAGAGTGGCTGGTCTGGCTAGTACCCTCATGGTTCAAAGTCCTTTTCCCAGGAGCTCTGTGCAAGTGGAAAATGCCGTCTCTCCTCTGGGAATACTTTTCCTTTTTTCTTGTAAATTTGAGCTAAGGCATAAGTTCAAAAAATCAGAGTATTGTAACTACATACCCCTTTATGAAGAAAGTAATTTTTTATATGAAGTTATGAACATAGCTATTTATGCCACAAAACTTTAAAGAAAGAAAATTAACTATGATTCCCAATATGAAATCTACACATATGGATATCAGACTCCAGGTGTTCCCTGCAACTTTCAAGGTCTTAGCATTACAGAAATGTGGGCAGAGTAATGGAGCTGTGCTTTGTTTATTTCTTGCTTGCTTATCGCTAACATTTATTGAACTTGCTATACAGCGTGTGCTATATATCTCTTTCAAGATGTATAATATCCTTGTGAGATAGATATTGTTATCTTGATTTTATTGCTGAGAAAACTGAGGTAATGAAAGATTCAGCTCTCATTGTTGGTAAAGCCTTGTCTCAAACCAAGATGTCTTACCCCAAGGACTAGCACGCTTAACCACTGCAACTATACTTCTTTCCAGCATTGATCTACCCTTCCCAGAAAATGTTGAAAGGACAGTGTTCATGAACATCCTTTGCAAATCAGGCAAAAATGATATGTGGATTCCAGATGGTGGTGTTAGAAGCATGCACATGGGAAAAGAGAAGTGTGGTTGAGAGTGACTTAGCATGACAGGATGTTATAGATGACTTCAAAAAAAAAATCAGAAAGATCGAGAAAGCAGTTTTTGCAGTCTTCAGAGGCACCTTCACCAAGTACCCGAATCAACCACATGTAACTCCAATGGTAAAGTGCAGAAATGAGTTCTGAATAGCATAACCTCAAATATGAGCTCCTCTTTAAAATAATGGATCTGTTAAGTTCCTATGGATGCTCTCTTTTACAAAGAGTGGGAAGGATACTTTGAAAATATAGTATTATATATATCACATTAAAAACATGAACATTGTAGGGAGGGATGGGGAAATAAAGAAAGATATACAATTTTGTGTGTCTGTATATGGTGAAAATCAGGATCACAAGGATTTCATAGAAATCATTCCATTGAGGACCATTCTTTGGAAATGAAAATATCA
This sequence comes from Choloepus didactylus, assembly GCF_015220235.1. Classification (NCBI taxonomy): domain Eukaryota; kingdom Metazoa; phylum Chordata; class Mammalia; order Pilosa; family Megalonychidae; genus Choloepus; species Choloepus didactylus. Next base: position 16,243,354 of record NC_051312.1, read on the forward strand.
AACGTCCTGGACAGAACCCTCAAACTGGTATATTCCCCTAGACTGTACCATCCCATTGAACAAATTTTGCCCCATTCTCTGAATTAAGTCATATTTTTTTACATGCTCCTCATATCACAGATTTCTCCTTCCCATTATTAGAAGCTCCTACACTTGATTGGATCTCTATTGGTTTAGGAGCATTGATAATATTTACTAAATTTTAGTAATACATAAGGGCATGTATAAGCTAAAAATTAAGAGATGTTTCTCAAAGTCCCCAACCCTCCACTCCCAGCCAAGAAGCAAAGCAGAACTCAGTAACCCTTGTCAGTAAATGTTGTTTTTCCAAGACAATCATCCTCCTGAGAGCTGGATATATCAGCAACTTCTCCACTACCTTCAAAATACTTTGAACCTCAATATCCTGCAGAGTAAAATGTCACTTTATCCCCTGGAGCCAACTGATATTATTCCTATACAATTTTTTATAAGCCACACTTACCCTCATCCTAATAGTGGAAAAATGCCACTTTGTTTGATTAAGAGTTTTAGCTCCAAAAGAGCATTTTATAAATGTGCAGCATTTCAAGAAACCAATAATAACAGATTTTCAGTTTCAGAAGTTTACACACACTAACAGGTAAATGCTCCTTCCTAGAGTCTTCAATCCCCATGTGAGAAATTGATCTTATGATGCATCAAACAAATCTTGTAAGAAGTAGGTTCTGGCACAATCTAAGCTTGAATTTGAAGCCTACCTCAAGGCTATTGATTTTTTCTTTGTCTTCCTTCAGATGGGAAAAGACAACCTCAGGGAACCACATCTTCATAACTCTACCACTCTTCTTTATAGTGTCTTGGCCACCTGTATCAGTCCCTCACCCACAAGCCCAGTATAAGAATAACCAAAGGGATTATTGTTGGGTGTGAATGAGGAAGCTGGGTGGCCAATTCTGTCGAGTTCCTTTGGGAGTCATTAAAAGTCCTCCTCCTCTCTCTTTCTCACTATTATTTCTCTTCCACCCCATTTCACATGTACATACAGAGACACCAGCAGACATTCAGGATACGTACTTTCCTCAAGAGGCAGCAGATCAGACAAGGTGTTTTCCTTCTTGGCTGAGAAAGTGTGTTAAACCACACCAAGAACAGTGCAGTTTTCTTTCCAACCAAAGCCACTACAGTTCTTGGCTGGGTTCCTGGTTGGGAAAAGCATCTTAATTAAAATGGTAGCAATGGACAAACCTAAGCTTTGTGGTGACTACTGTGTTGATTAATATGTGCAGTTTCTGTTTAAAGCAATATGTGCATTACTTGTATGTAATTATTTTAATGCACATCTCTGAGACCTACAGGTCACTTGGAATCTAGGAAAGCAGCATGGTACAGCACTTGATATTCACCAAGTTCATTATTATTTTATGTTTTGGTGCATTCATGGGTACCCAGAAACATTTATAATTAAAATATTTGATTCAGGGGCCATATATTGGAATGGGTAATTCAAAAGACATATGTGTACCCAGAGTCAGTTGACTTTTCTGTGGTTCTTTGCAGCAAAGCTTAAAATATAATAAAATTCATTTCAACAGGAAAATGCAGCACAACGTGATTTTGTATCATCCAGATAAATGTTATATGCATGAGTAATCAGATGCAATTATTTTCCACCTCCCTTGAGTTAATGAATCAGATTATGTTGTCTGTTGAGACATGGTTTGAGGAATTATTAGGAACAATGATGAGGCAAGGGACAATGATGAGTTCTCACTCCTTTTGGATTATGGTTCTGAGATACACTGATTCAGACACCACAGATTGTTGGTGTTATTCAATTCTGACATAGTGATAAAAACCCATTTTGAGTGAGTGACAAGTGATAGGAAGGAAAGGAAAGGACATGTTTGCATGAAATGGGTTCTAAAGTGGTTTGTGGTATATATTTTTCATTGGCAATTTCATAAAGAAAAGCCTAGCACTCTTGAGACCAGGGCTACCCAAGCAGAGGTAGCAGGGGCCCATGACAGGTGAATTGGCAAGTACGAATTATTAGTATTTTCATACTTGTGGATGTGTGTTAATACTGTAAAAATTTAGAATTGCTTGCTCAGGGGGACAGAAATGGCAAATAACTGAGCCAGTTAGTTAATGAAAGTTGTAGGTCCAGGCCAGGTCCACTGAGGGACAAAAGTGAAGTTTGTCTTCAGCATTCACTCTCCTTTGGCTAACTCTTGTTGGGCCCTCTGTTCTATCCCACTGGGCCTGACTTCTTGGTCTGATCCCTTATTGCTACTCTCAATGCAAGGGATTAATCTCATCTTTGCTTCATTATGTTCTTTTGATATGAGACATCATTTTCTGAGGGACTCTGTAAGTTGTATAAATGATAACAAGAAAATCTTTTGTGGTGTGTGTGTGTGTGTGTGTGTGTGTGTGTGTGTGTGTTGATTAGATTAAAAAGAGTTTATTTATCTATATATCCACCTTGGCCCAAAAAGATTAAAGGTGGCATAAAAAGGGATCATAGTAAGCTTTTTCAAATATATTATAGCCAAGATCTTAAATATGTTATTCTCCCCAAAAGCTAGCTGCTTCAAAGCTTGATTTAATATTTTGCATGTTTTCCCTCCATTGTTTGGTAAATATATTTGCTTTTACTTTCTGCAGTTGACGTCTGACTGTTGCCTACTGCTGTTTTGTCAGCAGACATTTCACCTTCTGTTTTACCAGTTCCGGAGGAATTGTTGAACAGCTTACAGCACTGCCTGCAGAAGTAGCACTCAGAGTTCTTGTTCTATATTGATTTCTAATATCTCTCATACTTTCTTCATCTCCAAATGGCCTGAATTCTTTGTTTAATGATGACAAGGCAATCAGATGAGGGCATTCATCTTACTACTCAGAGCCAGCAGGGATTCCTCCTTGACCCGACTGACCATCTTGCTTAGTGTCATTTTCAGTTTTGTTTTGCTCCTTAGAAAACTCAGTTTCAGAATTGTTTTCAACAACCTGTCCTTTTGTTTCCTCTACAGCTTGGTTGAATTCAGTCATTTCAAAACTTTGTGTATCAGCATTCTCCTCTGGTAGATAATCTTCCTTTACTTGTTTAAAGTCTCCAGATAACCTGCGGCAGCAGCCATCTGACTCACCTAGAGAGCTTTGTTCACTTTCAGTTTCTGACCTACAGACCTTTGCTTTTCCTGACATGTCTTCATCAGAAAATGAGAATTTTAGATCCTTCTTCAGTTTCAACATTTTTGTCATCTGGACCTACCGGATGAAGCAGTTTATTATCTGCCTGCATTTCCTTTGTGTTCCACTGGCTGAGACCTCTCCATCAAGACAGTCCATCCTCCTGATATCACTAAATGCTGGATAAAGTTCACTTTCATATCTGAAATGTTTCAGGAAGAAATAGCTAGTGCATTTAACACCTCTGTCAAAATACCATTCAGCATTAGGAAGAGAAGTTGAAACCATTTTGGAAAATCAGTCAAGATGATGTGGTCATCTTTATCCAAAATGAGATTGAATTTATTGAAATCTCCATGAACTAGCCCATGATTTGCAAGTTTGACAATTAATTCCATCGCTTCATCATATACTAATGCAGGATCTTCAACATGGTGTATCTGACATAGAAGAGTCCATGACCACTGCATGGCGATTGTAATCAATTGGCTTTCAAACTGGGAATTGCATCTCATACAGTGCCTTCATATAGGTGAATTCCTTCAAGGCAAGAGAGACAAGAATAAATAAAGCCAAGACATCTGATATCTGTGTTTATGGTAACCAAGCTTGTTTTTCAGATTTTGAAAGGAGGTTCTTCTTAGTCTGAGAAGCTTTAATGCAAGATGCTTTCTCTCTGCACTTGCAAAAATGTAAATATCTGATTTTTTGCCAACACCCACAGACCTGTCTAGAAGAAAGTGTTTTCAAAGCTAGGTAATCATATCGGTGTTTGTCAACCCAGAGCCCTGGACAGTTTTGGTATGCTCCCAAGCTATGCGTTTATGTTTCACTAATTCTCTTAAAACTTTATTGCAACCATGTTTAAGGCAGACTATAAAAGCAATCAAACTTCAGGGAATGATTTCATGTTTCTTCATGCCCATTTACACTACTTACTGCTGTCAGGACTCTGAAGTCATCCCAGCTCACGTAATGCAACTTGGCCTTCCCCATGACGGCCCAAAGTGGCAAGGCTGAGCCCAGCTATTGTGATGTTTTAATGACAGAGAGATAGAGATTTGTAAGAGGATAAATGCTTTGGATTTAATGGACATCCCTGTGTTCTCTATGCTATCAGTGTTCTCTAATCATGAGGAGTATGGGCCACATAGGAGACGAGTGTAACAGCTGATGGGGTATAGCATTTGTGCTATAAAGAACAATATGGATAAAATATTAAAAATAACATTCATCCTTCACTGAGAATTCACTATCTGTGAGGCATTGTGTTTCATATATACTATTTCATTTGAACTTCCACAACAACTCTATGAGGTGTGTGTTTAAGTAGCTTTGTATAGGTGAAGTAGTCCCATTGGAGAGATTAAATAACTTGCACAAGATCATACAGGAAAGACAGGATTTGAACCCAGATTTGTATGACTCCGAAGGGAGAGCTTTCAGCCACCATACTTTGCTGCTTTCCCAGCCAATGACACTAGCTTCAACACACAGGAGCTGGCACATGGGACTGTCCTCTCATTAACACCAACAGATTGAGAATAGACTGGTTAGAGATGTGTCTTCCTTAACACGTCTCCCTTTTCAGTGGGAAGAAATGTGAATCACTGGTGAAGCCAAGCTGAGGTTGGGCCTGGGAAGGCTGCAATTGGAAAATCAGTCCTTGGATAACAGAAGGGATTGCTCCGTGGGAGGGATTCCAAGGTTTTGCCAACATTCGAACTCATCATAAGCATGTGAATCTAGCGAGTCTAGTTCCACATTAAAATAAATTCTTCAGCACATTTTGGGAAATCTTCCCAAGCTTCCTCATTCCTGATAGGAATACAGGAAGAAAACCATAATATATCTTGGAGGTTCTCAATAGGTCATGAGACCACAGGGAGTTTAACAAAGCAGAGGCAAAATTTTCAATCTGTAATAGGTCACATTTCAGAGGTACTGATTATGAGATCCTTCTGGAGCAGGATTACAATTTGGTATAGACAGGTCCATTAATGTAAAATGTTGCATTTATAAGGTGGAAGAGTTTTAGATTGGGAGTCTGAAGACTTATCTCTGTTAATCTACTCAACATAGGACCTCGGACAAATAATTTTACCTTTCTGGGTTTCTATTTCCTTATTTTCTGGAAAAGGGGTTGGACTTAATCATTCTATTTGTCTGCCATACAGTTGTACAGATTGACAAGTGGGAATATATCAGTTACTTCAATCTTGTTACATGAGTTACTTCATGCTGTCCAGAAGTTAGATTAGCAGTAATGTATTAACTTAAATAGTAAGATAGTTAACTAATAAGTGTAGATAGCTAATTGAACAACATATTTGAGTATACAAAGATGAATACATTGGAAGCAAAATACAGTAAGTCCTAGGTGATGGAAGGTTTGAGGATTCTTCTTCTATTCCCTTTCAGGAAGCTTGAATCTTCTTTTCAGTCTTCTCATAGCTGACTTCATCTCATGGCTCCTCAGGGTGTAGATCAAGGGGTTGAGCAGAGGGGAGATGACAGTGAAGGTGACAGAGATGGCCTTATCTGTGGGGAGGGCAGTGAAGGGCCTGGCATAGACATAGATGCAGGGCACAAAATGCAGGGTCACCACAGTGATGTGGGATGTGCAGGTGGAGATGGCCTTCCTTCTGCTATTACCTGACTGAGATCGTAGCATTGATAGGATGACAGTATAAGATATGAGCAGGAAGATAAACCACAGGGTAGTGACCAGACCATTATTGGAAATCATCAGGAGCTCAAGTGCAAAGGTGTCTGTGCAGGCAAGTTTGAGCACCTGGGGGACATCACAGTAGAAAGTGTCAAGAACTTTGGGGCCACAAAATGGTAGTGGGAGCAACAGGGAAATCTGCACAATGGAGTGGATGAAGCCCCCCACCCATGAGGCCACAATGAGTGCAGTACATCGCCCCCTACTCATGATGGTCACATAGTGCAGGGGCTTGGAGATGGCTACATATCGATCAAATGCCATCACAGAGAGAGAAAAAATGTCAGCCCCACCGAAGAGGTGGAAGAAAAACATTTGCATCATGCAGCTTGTATAGGATATGGTCTTTATCTTTGACAGAAGGTCCACCAAGAGCTTGGGAGCAGTGATGGAGGAGAAGCAGATGTCAAGGATGGCTAGATTGCGGAGCAAGAAGTACATGGGGGTGTGAAGGCAAGACTCACAGGTCACCGTGATCATAATGAGCAGGTTTCCCAGCAGAGTTGTCATGTACACAAAAAATAAAAAAGGAAATAACATGAAGCTCAGGTCTTGGGACTGGGTAAGTCCCAGAAATATAAATTCTTTTACCCTGGTGGCATTTCCCAACTCCACTGAATCATGTTTCTTCTTCATTGTGTATCTTGAAAAAAATAATAGTGTTATTTCAAAAAGTGTTTACTCTGCCTTGATAGATTCAGGTATAACATCTGAAATCAGTGAGGTATTATCACCACATGGATAGCTGTTCTGGAGTTATTGCTAAAGTGTCCAAAATGACAGCTTATTACACAAACATGAATTTAATTTTTAGAAAAATATTGCTCTAAATATATAAATTCTAAGTATTTAAGATACAAGCAGATGGATGTTAAATATTCATAAAGAGACTCTTTTGGACAAGAGGGAAGTAAAAATGGAGTCAGTTTGATGTGTGGGTAAGGCGGTGCCATTTTATTGTGACTGGGACACTTTGAGTTCCACGGGCAAGTTTTTTTTTTTTTGTTTTTTTTTTTTTGGTGCTCCGTTTAACTGGTTTTAAGAAACCCTATTGTAAAATTGTTCCCTGTGGACAGAATTCTAGAAAAACTCTTACCCCTGCCTCTTCCTTTTTTTTTTTTTTTTTTTAATCTTCTTAATGTGTCGATATGGCATGGTTTGCATCTATTTACCTGTTGATGGACATTTGAATTGTTTCCAGCTTTTGGCTATTGCACATAAAGCTCCTACGGACATTTGTGTACAGACAAGTCTTTGTGCAAACGTATGCTTTTTTTCCTCTTGGGTAAGTATCTAGGAGTGGAATGACTGTAACTTTTAAAATTTAATGATAAGAAAACTAACAAGACAATTTTTAAAGAAGGCAAACAATTTGGACACTTCAATTAGACGATATAGGGATAGGAAATTAGCACATGAAAAAATGTTCTACGTCATTATCATTAGGGAAATGAAAATTAAAACCACAATGAGTTAGCACAATATATCTGTCAGATTGGCTAAGATTAAAAGGATGATAATATCAAGTGTGGGTGAGGACACAGAGGAGGTGGGAATCAAAATGGCACACTTTTGAAAACAGTTCGATGTATTCTTAAAATGTTAAACATGTAGTTGCCATATAATCTTATTGCCTTTTCAATTCCTTTCTTTTATTTTATTTCAATTTTTGATGAATCTTTGAATGGACTTTAATTCTTTTCTTCTCAGTGTATCTCCCTTTTCTTCCCACAATCACAAACAAAAGAAAAATGAGTCACTCTGCTCCCATTTTCAGTTTTCTAGTTCAAATGAGGATATTTTTTTCACCTAGCTCACTTTCTTTTCACGATTCCCTTCCTCTGTATGCAAATTTGTTCAAAATCTCTTTAATATGGAAAACTAAGAAACAGGCAACTGGGAGGTATCAACATAGTGGTTAAAGTAGTGGATTGTGACCACACACTCAGGACTCAGCCTGTTCAAAGCCCAGCTGGGCACTTTCTGGTGACGTGAACTTTGGTATTTCTCTTCACCCTTCTCGATCTCAGTCTCTGAATCTGTAATTTGGAGACAATTGCATCTCCCACTGAGGGTTTTTGTAAGGATTAAATGAATTAATCTACATAAAGCATCAGTACTTAGAACACTGTCTAATTTGTAATGTGTGATTCTATGTGTGTTACCTTAAAGAAAATGTCTGCACTAATAACTTTCACAGAACCACAGTTTCTTTAATATGCTAACAATCTTTTAAAGGAGCTGTTTATTTCCCAGGACATGTATTCTAAAATAATTGCATCACAATGGACTGTTTTGAGAAAAATAAGATGCATTTTTTTCTTCAATGGCAATAAAACATGCTTGGTTTGGATTGTTGTTTAACTTCACTTTGGCAGACAAAATAAATGCTTCAGTGCATGGGCTCTGGAGTGAGCATCCCCTGGAGTCAAGTGCTTTGCCACTTACAGCTGTGAAATTTGGGCATTAAGCGACCTCTTCGAGTCTCCATTTCAACATGTGTGGAATGGAGATAGGCCAGGCCCCTTTGTCAGAAAAGAATAGATCACATGTTCACAAATTTCCTTTGGTAATTCAAAGACAACATCTTCCAGCTTCTGCTGTTTTACATCCACCCAATTATTGAGCAAATATTGTTAGAGCATTGAAAGAGCTCCACGCTGAGAGAAAGGAGCATGACCCAAATCCAGTGGAAAAAACATAGAAGTCTAGTAGTCATATGGCAATTATAGAGACCATCTATGGACAGATGTTGAGCTTCATGGGAGAAAAGGAAGATATTTGTCAGTCAAAGACAGAGAAATCTGCACAAAGGATGTGGCATTTATGTTTGGGGTACATGGGAATGGGGAGAAAAGGTACTGGGGCTTGGGGGGACCACTTGAACATATAGAAGTTACTTATAAATGGAAAGTTTGGTTAGAAAGAAGGGTGTGAACGTGTAGGCATGGAGAGCACAAAGAATTCGTTGGTATAGCAGTTTTATTTTTTGGTAAAATCCAAGGGAAGGTATTTAGGTGGCTCCTGTACTATTCTTTCAACTTTTCTGAAGGTTTCAAATATTAAATTTTTCTCTTTAGATTTAAATTTAGAGTAAGAAATACTTCTGTAGATTTCAGTATGGGAACATCCATCTAGAGGAAAGAAGTCTGAGTAAACTCTCTGTGTACTTTAAGGAGTCCCAGAAAACAAAAGTTGCCTTTTTTTCTGATTTCAAACTGACCTCATTTCTTTGACTTTCATTTTACAATGTCTTCTTTCTCACTATTTCTAAGTTGTGTTGTCTGTCACTGAAGAGTTCACCCTGGGAATGCAGCATTTTGTGTATATATTATTTAAAGTCAAAGTGTATTTGTGAATAATTAATGATTACATCTAGATTTCAAGGACTTTATTTTTCTCACTCTTTACACAGATACCCAGAGATCACAGACACACACACGCTCACATAGTGGCATATTTCTTACCTAATATCTCCAAACTTCTGCAAGAACTCTAGAATCTTAAAGAATGTTCACATGAACCTTGGGTGTCATTCAGCTTCAGAAAATTCTGGGTTGGATGACAAATGTCCTTGTGAAGTCCAGTGGTGTCAGTGGCTTATCTTCTACCTTTATGTAGCAAAGGGTGGACTCAGGGAATAATATGTTCTTGGCTCTTCCTTGCTAATTCACAGTGCCCCATCACTCTTATTGATTCCTTAATCCCAGATCTACTGTGGGAATTATCAGAGGGGTTACAGCTGGCTGTGGCTGTGGAAAACATTTTGCTGATAGTAAGGGCATTTCAGTGGGAATAATTAAAACGTTACTCAAGTACACGTGCTTTGAAACACACATTTTGTGAAGTCCAACATTTTCTAGTGGCAACCGAGAAAGTGAATCCCCTCATCCTCTGGCTCCAACAGGAAGATAAGTTTTGTTAAAACATGTGAAGTTGCATTTCTTAGAAACCTCTGCTGCCAGGGATCAGAGCACACTTGGCCTGTGGGTACTGGTGATACAGACAGACTGATAACTGAGAAGGGGACTCGACTCACGGGGTCCTTCCATCCTAATCTATTTTCTGAGTCTAATAGCTAATACAAAGAGAATTGGAAATGTCAGGGTCATGAAAGCATGAGGAAGGCCCATTCCTTCTCCATATCCCAACACTTTATTCACAAGGAATTCTCCAGTTTGGGAAGAGGTTGAAGCAGACACAGGACAAAGCAGTATTGCTGGCTAAGTATAGCAAGAAAAATAAAGCGAAATGAAACAAAACACTATGATGGCTATGGTGTGAGAAATGGGATTCTACTTAATAGCTGCATTATTTGATCACCATTAAGATGTAAAGGATATTATTGGTCCTCCTCTCTGTCTGGGGTGTCTTGCCTCCAGAGGGCTGCCTGTTGGCTGCCTCTCTCCTTTGGCCAAGTTACCCTCCATTCTTCCTTCATCAGGCAAGAATCCTGACTATCCAGATCCAATCACTACTCTCCAGCCCCAAACAGAATTAAATCCAGAATATCAATTCCCGCAGAGAGCCAGCTTTGTCTGCAGCCGAACACTTAACCACTACACAGCACTAGTTTGAATTACTGCTTGGGTTCAGAACTTCTCCAGTTGGAATGTGTAGGGATTTGCTTTACATCTGAATGAATCAATAAGATGTCTCCTTCAAAATGAAAGGAGGACCTCACCCAGCATCCAATGTAGGAGGCATAAATTTCTTTGGGTTCTCCCAGTGGAAGGTTGGCAGGATATTCCTTTGCAATATTAAGCAAGAGTCTCCTCCATATCATCTTTTTAGCCCGAAAGGCTGTAGGGAAGGAAAGGATTCTGAAAATAGACAACATGTTTTAAAAAAACACCCTGATAAAAATATAACTAGTGTTTATTGAGAATTCTTGTGGGCCAGGTACATTTTTTTCAATAAACTTCCAATTTTAGAATTGTTTTATAATTACAGAAAAGTGGCAAGAATATTGCAGACAATACTCATATATCGTACACCTTATTTCCACTATTATTAGCATGACTATTGTGCATTTGTCACAACTAATGAACTGATATTAAGTAAAATGCATACTTTATTTGGAATTCCTTAGGTTTTAACCTAATTCCTTTTTCTGTCTAGGATCCCACCCAAGATATTACATTACATTTAGGCATCATGTCTCCTTAGGCTCCTATAGGCTGTGACAGCTTCTCAGGCTTCTCTTGTTTTTATGACTTTGACAATATTGAGAACTGTTGGTAAGGTATTTTGTAGGATGCCCCTGTATGGAAATTAGTCTGATGATTTTCTCAAGGTTAGACAGGGATTTGGGGTTTGGGGGAGGAAGACCACAGTGGCAAGGTGCCATTTCCATCACATTATATCAGGGGTACATACCATTAACATGACTTTATCACTAATGGTGTTAATGTTGGTCACCTGACTGAAGTAGTGTGTGTAAGTTTTCTCCACTGTATCACTAGTCTTTCCCCTCCCTTTCCTTATATTACTCTTTCAAAGGAAGTCACTATATGCAGCCTACACTTAAGAAACGGGAAGTTATACTCCACTTTGTGAGGGCAAAGTATCTACATATATCCTTTAGAGTTATTCTGAATGGGAGAATTGTCTACTCTTTCCCATTTATTTATTTATTCAATCATTTATTTATTATTCATCATTATGGACTTTTGGATATATATTTTATACCTTGGGTTATAATCCAATACTATGTGACATATTTTGTTGTTTGAGTTGTTCCAGATTTGACCTTTGGGAGTTCTTTCAGTTGACTTCTGTGTCTCTTTGACATATCCCCCATCATTTTGTTCTTTGGATTCTTTCTTACTTTTTGGTACTTCAAGATGCTGTAGGCTCCTCTTCTTTATTCCCTGTCCCAGTCCTAGTATCATCTATTTCTCTACATAGCCTTGTTCTTTCATTGGAGAATGGTATTAGAAGCCAAGGTTTGGGCACTGGGTGCAGGGACTTACTGAAGTACTTCACATGTATTAACATATTTAATTCTTACAATAACTCTAATGGGTAATTATTATCATTGCTGTTTGTAGGTGAAGAGACTTGGGCATAGAGAGGTTAAGACACTTGCCTGAGGGCAAATAGCTCCTAGTTGGTAGTGCTGGGATTTGCACCAAGATAGGCTGAGCCTTGGAGCCCTTACACACTATCCTTCCTCCATATGCATGGAAGTATGGACTTTGAAGAGTCTTGGAGAGAGAGGTCCTGCATCCTGCTCCCAGATCCTTGTGTCATGTGAGTAGGTAGATGGGCCCTTAGGCAGTTTCACCTGTGCAAGGTGATTACTATGTCTTGAAATGTGACACAAAGTATTGGTGGGAGGCATTGGACCTGCAGGGGTTACTTAGGAGTTAAGGAGTTCTCAGTGAGCTGATCACCAAGCAGGATGATGGAGTTCTCACAGATACACATGTAGTTAGAAACCCCACATTGACTCCATCAGCAAATCCCACTTGCTCTACTTTCAAAGTTTTGCAATTTTCTCACCTGCTCCACCATTACTACCCTACATCACGTCTTCATTATCTTTTGCCTGAATTATGGCAGCAGTCTCCAAACTGGTCTCCTTGCTTTTGTCCTTATTCATAACAGTAGTCCCCTCAATTGTGTTAGAGCCTGTATTATTTTTCTGCTCAAAATCCTCTAAATGCAACTCATCTCACTCAGTGTAAAAGTCAAAATCTTTGCAATGGCCCACAATGTTCTAAGGATATGGTCCATTATTTCTTTGACTTCAACTACTATCTCTCTTGTCTGGTTTCAATGTCCTTTTTTTCTGTTCCTTGGATGTTCTAGGCATACCCCCCACAATAGGGGCTTTGCTTTGTGATGTGAACTGAGATTTGAGCCCAGACATGAAAATTTTTCTAGCTTCAACAATTTTAAGATCTAGGCTCTACCTAGGGAAATGAGAAAAAAACAAAACAAAGCACAAACCTCCCAGTTATTCTAATTAGCATAATAATAAAAAAGTAAAGACCCAATTGGCCCAATTGATATATTGAAAAAAAATCAACTTTTTCCCCACCATTTTGTATATAAACATCTTTGAATACAAAACACCTTTTGTGTATGCATTGTCTGAAGCAGCTTCATAAGATTTTTTTTAACTTAAACGGAGTCATGACCTCAGAGAATAAAATGAATTATTTTTTCTTATTCATATAACACTCCGCAATATTTTGAGGACCAGAAATGAATGAGAAACAATATTCAGTGGTTTGGTTTTTTAATTCAACAATTTTTTGGTAGCGTGTTTGCTATATTCCACTGGATTTGCAACGTGCTGAGAATAAAACAACAAAAAAGGCATAATCTTTCTTGGGGGATGGTGAAAGAAAGAACAGGAAATTCAAAACAGGGTTCTGAGTGCTATGATAAAGCAAGCATAGGGTGCTGAGGGAATGTGTTGGAGGGGCGGCCAGCAAGCCTGGAGTTCATTAAGTCCAGGGTTAGGATCTTGCCCAAGGTCACAGAACTTACAAGTGATGAGGTCCAAATCTAACTCCTAAATCAAGCTCTGCTAACTCTAAGGCACATGCTCTCAACCTTGGGTGTGTGGTCTTGAGATAACAAAATCTTCATTTATTCATTGTATACAGTTGAAGCAGGAACTTAATTTGGACATGTTTACTTCATTAGGATGTGAGTGCTTCATGAAAGTGCTTATAGAATTCTGATGCCCAAGCTCCATTATGTTTCAATACTTGTCTCACCTCCCTTCCTGGTAACAATGCTGGAATGTGGTGGGAATGTCTGATTGTATTTTGATTCAGCTTCCTATATCTCGTCCAAGTCTGTACTGCAAAAACAATATGCACTTCTCCTGCTAACAGTTTTATTTCTCTCTTTTCTTCTGGACAATGAAACATATATTTTAAAATCATTCCCATTAGCTGCAAGCTGATCAAAATCTTTAAAGTCATGTTTACCTTGTTAGTAGACATAGAAAAATTAATTAGAAATCACTTACTAAATAGAGCTTGTTTAATGGACAAACATTTTCAAAACTTGGAGTCCATGGGGGAAAAGAGCACAAATTGGACCGTAGGTGATGAAGAGGAGAAATCACTGGTCTATTTGCTGTCAGAAAATATGAGTTTTTTCCTGAGTCTCCTCATAGCTGACTTCATCTCATGGTTCCTCAGGGTCTAGATCAAGGGGTTGAGCAGAGGGGAGATGACAGTGAAGGTGACAGAGATGGCCTTATCTGTGGGGAGGGCAGTGAAGGGCCTGGCATAGACATAGATGCAGGGCACAAAATGCAGGGTCACTGCCGTGATGTGGGAAGTGCAGGTGGAGATGGCCTTCCTCCTGCCCTCCCCAGCCTGAGACCTTACTAACAACAGGATGACCATATAGGACACCAGAAGGAAGAGAAACCACAGTGTGATGAGCAGCCCATTGTTGGAAATCATCAGGAGCTCAAGTGCAAAGGTGTCTGTGCAAGCAAGTTTGAGGACCTGGGGGACATCACAGTAGAAAGTGTCAAGAACATTGGGGCCACAAAATGGGAGTGGGAGCAAGAGGGAAATATGCACGATGAAGTGAATGAAGCCCCCCATCCACGAGGCCACAATGAGTGCAGTACATCGACCCCTACTCATGATGGTTACGTAGTGCAGGGGCTTGGAGATGGCTATATAACGACTGAACGCCATCACTGACAAAGAAAACACATCTACTCCACCAATAAGGTGGAAGAAAAATATCTGGGTGAAGCAGCCATTGAAGGAGATTGTCCTTCTGTCTGATAGAAGGTCTACCAGAACACTGGGAGCTGTGATGGAGGAAAAGCAGATATTGGCAATAGATAAATTGCGGAGCAAAATATACATGGGATTGTGAGGGTGAGATTCACAAGTCACTGAGACCATGATGAGGAGTTTTCCCAGAAGAGTTGTCACATACACCAAAAGTAAGGAAAGAAAGAAGGTCAAGCTCAGTTCTTGTTTCTGGGTTAGGCCAAGGAAAATAAATTCTTTTATCCTGGTACAGTTTTTCAGATCCGTTGAATCTTTTTTTCGTTCTTTTGTCTCAATCTATGTCACATGAAAGCACTTGGTTTTTTATTTCATATTTTTCCAAACTCATAACAGTAGTAGGTGGTGAAGCTGAACTTCAGATATGATTCTGTTTAGCTTTAAAGCCTATGTTCTGTCTTTTATGACACCCATTCATCAATTAAGCCTTTGATTGTTTAGAATTCTTTTTTAAAATTAATTTTAAATTAAAGGTGACAGAAAAAGAGTCCCAGAACAGCTCTTTATTTTAAAAATGATAAAATTCCAAAATAAGCTTGAATCAACATATATTTGATCTAATTTCACACATGTTCTGTACCATCCTCAATAAGATTGTGTAGCAGAAATTGATGCTAATAAAGTGGAACATAATTCCCTAAATTAGAGTTGATGACACTTCCCACACTGCCTTTATTAGGAGGGCAAGAGGGAAGACATTCATTTAGTCAATGAGTCCTTTAGTACTTCAGCACACATTTTGATTACCTTTTAGTGTGCTTGGGATTCTGCTAGTGCTAATTCTGTATTCATGAGGATGAAAAAATCTTCACTCTGGAGCAATTTTCAATCTAATGGAAAAGAAAAATGTAGAAATGCATGAAACACACGTGGGTTACAGTGCTGACACAAACTGTGCTGGGGGTGACCAGAAGAGCTCCATCTGGGACTAACTAGTTTCGGAAGGTTTTTTTCTGCCACTTTTCCTCTTAGTGTCACAGTTAAGAGGGTGATAGAATCACATAGCAGGTAGAGAGATTGGTGTCATTAGAAGAATGCTTGTATTTTGTAAACTGTTATTGATCATTCCAAGGAAATTTCATTATTATTGCTTGTACCACCTTCTATGTAGTGAGTGAACACACTGCACATCTTCAAATACATATGGAGAAATTTGACCACACTGCCAAAGTGTTTACAGGTGACAAAGGAGGATGGTTTGTGTCAATTACTGGATGTAACAATACCTAATAAAAAGTGAGATATGTCATGAGAGAAGACAGACAGGCTTTGGCGGGAAATGAGATATGATTATTTCCAGCCATAAGAAAAGCTACTATTTTTGAGTGCTTACTATATGTGAAATGGTATAAAAATTTGATTTATTTAATCCTCATACCAGCCTTTGGTTAAGTACTAATTATTTCTGTTTTTCATATGGAATATAGCATGAATCTATGTTTGGTGAAGGGAAAACATATAAAACGGAAGTTACAGAAGTGAGATGAAAAAAATCAGCATTTCCTTTTTTACTTTCAAATTCAATCTTCTCTATAGAGTCCAATAGTCTAATGTCCGAAAAGCATTTCAAAAAGTTTGTCTAAAGAGGTTTGGCAAAAAGAGGTTCTGGAAACCCAGACAGCACCAATCCTAGCCTGAGGCAGCCTCACCAATGAGCTGCTCAAAGGGTCACGGCAAATATACATCTTTGCTCACACTGAATGGACCACATTTTGGCATCTCTCTTAAAAAACATCATTCTTCTGCATATTTAATACTCACCTTCGTGGCTTCTGTCACTGAGATGATCTTAGCTCTGAAGCATTTAATATGTCTGTAAAATTTAAACCAAAATTATTTATGCATGAGCAATAATATTTCACAATAACTCAATTTCACTAGCCATAACTTTTAACTTTAGCAAGCAGTTAAAGTATTTACCTTGTTTTCTTCGATCCTCAAACTCCAAGTAAAATTTTTCGTCATTGGGTACTGTGTGTCATGGAACACGGGTGACATTTGTCCTGGAGAAATTTTGTTTTTGAAAGTTAAACTCTTTGAAGGATTAAACATTTTAATGTCTATGCTCCACTTTCAGGAGAGAAAGGGGAGACTCAAGAATCACATATTTGAGTTTCTTCCACTGTGTCCTTGTCTCATTTACAAATCCCTCAGCCTCAGGCAGGCCTAATATCAGAATTGCAAAGGGAATATTACTGGACAAAGAAGTGGAAATCAAGTGGCTGACTCTATTCTTGGTGCAGGAGTTTCAGTGGGAGTTATTAAAATGTTACCAACACATGCAAATGGGTACATGAACATACATATGGACACATTTTGGTTGATATCCAAGTTATCCAGCAGCAGTAGAGGAAATCAATCCCCTATTCACAGCTCAATCAGAACTTAGTTAAAACATGCTGAAAGCTGTGCCCAAGACACTTCAGGGTCCACAGCTTGCAAGGCTCAGAGGACAACTCATACATGGTGACTTTCAATTAAATTACCAAAAACTAGAAGAGAACTGGACCTCAAGCCAGTTGCTAACTCTCTGGTTTCTATTTAAACACAGGATGATTGTGGCCCCATGATGTGGCTATGAATATCTGCATTTACAGAGACATGACTTAGATGTTGGGGAAATGCACATTATTCCTATTTTCTTATATGCTACTCATAGTGAATCTCTCAATTTGGAGACAGCTAGATAAATATAATTTAGTAAATCCATCCACACAAGTATTGGAGTTATTTTATATTAACTCAATTTATTAATGGTTTGATATTATAAAGAACCCACTTTCACTGTTCCCAGGAGATGATGGATTTGGATTTACTTGAATTTACATTGTTGTTTCAGTAGGCCAAACTCTTCTTTTTATCTCTAAAGAGATAAAAACAGCATGAGAGAGGACCCTGAATGTTGACAAGGATAATTCTTTTTTTCCCTTTAAACTATTTTGAAATAATTTACACTTATGAGATGGTCGTAAATATAATACAAGCTCCATACAGAAAACTCCAACATACCTCCACACCACAGATACCCAAATCCACCAATTTCAACACTTTGCTACATTTGCCATTTCTCTCTCTCTCTCTCTGTTTTAAAACACAGTCAATATCATCCTTTTCCCTTTAGTCTGGTTTACCTTAGTTCTAATTAAGTCCATTTTGTTGATATCTCTAATTGAAGACTGATCTTTTTAAGCTTTTTTAACATTTGCTCTATGGGATAAAGCTGACGTTCATAGCTGAACTCTGGTTCTGAGTCTCAGGGGTCACACAGATATCCCAAGTAACAGGGACTGACCAGGATATACACAAACAACTAAGCATCTCAGATTTCAGAGATAACCATTTCAAGTCATGAATAGACATGACTTCTCTAAGAGCTTACAATGTAGGAACCTTTACCATAAGCCTTCCCATAATAACCCATATTCTGAGATTCAGTTCTCAGTGTTTGCACCTTGTATATTAGTGAGGCACCTTGATTGGGTGCATAGATATTTATGACTGTTATTTCTTCGTGTTGAATTGTCCCTTTTATTAGTATATAGTGTCCTTCTTTGTCTCTTGTGACATCCTTGCATTTAAAGTCTATTTTATCTGAGATTAATATGCTACCCCTGCTTTCTATTGGCTGCAGCTTTCATGGAATATTTTTTTCCCATCCTTTCACTTTCAGTTGTAATTATTTTTACTTTGAACATTCAGTTTCATTTAATGAAATTGAAACCAACACAAAAGACTACGATTTTAATATATTTAACATTTCCAGGGCTTGCCATTTCTTTGTGTATTTCTGAGTTTCTATCAAGTATCACTTTATTTTAGTCTAAAGAACTTCACATGATATTTTTTGAGTGCAGGTTTGCTGGTACCACATTCTTTTAGCTTTAATGAAAATGACTGTATTCCACCATTGTTGAACATTATTTTTCAGATATAGAATTTTAGATTTGACTTTTTGTCTTTCAGTACTCTAAAGATACATTCCATTGCCTTTTGTAATTAATTGCTTCCAAGGAAAAGTTAGTGGCTATTCTTATTTTTCTTTCCTTTTAAGTAATAAGTCACTTTTTCCACTTCCAGCTCATTTTAAGATTTTTCTTATCATTTGTTTTCAACTATTTGACTATTATTTGCTTTAGTGTGGTTTTCTTTGTGTTTGCCCAGCTTGTGTGTGTGTGTGTGTGTGTGTGTGTGTGTGTGTGTGTGTGTGTTAACTCTTAATGTGGGTTTATTGTTCTCATCAAATTTTGAAAGAATTCTTCTCATTATTTCTTTAAATTAATTTTCTGTCCTCTGCCTTTTCTGGGATATTTCAAATCTATGTATGGTAAACTTACTAGTATTGTCCTGCACATCACTGAGGCTCTTTCTTTTTTCTTTTTTGGTAGTCTTTTTTTTCTCTATGGGCTTCATTTTGGATATTTTCTCTTGCTGGGTCTTCAAACTCAGTGATTTTTTAATGTTTACTATATAATCTGCTGTTATTCCCATCCAGTGCGTATCTTTTATTCAGATACTTTATTTTTCAGCCTTAGAATTTCTTTTTATTATTTTTTGTTTTCTTCCATTTTTTTCCCTTTTAATTTTTTCCCTTTAAATCCTTGAGTGTATTTATTATTGCTGTTTTAATATCTTTGTCTGATACTCTGTCATCTGTGTTATTTCTGGGTCTGTTTCTATTAGTTGATTTTTCTCCTTGGTAAAAATTCTCATTTCATGCTTCCTCAGCTGTTTAGCTGTTTTTGATCTGATACTGAACATGGTCGAGATTAAGATGTTGAATGTTTTGATTTTGAGGTCTTCCTTTAAAAAGTATATTTTAAAAAGTATTGATTTTTTTTCCTGGAAATTAACTTATTTGAGGATAATTATGATGCTTTTGTGACTTGCTGTAAAGATTTGATGTGCAGATGTTGTAGCTTCTACTCTAAGTGTATATTAGCTCTATTACTGCAACATGACTCTTCTGCTATCTCTGAACACACTGAATGCTTTCTGTGTTCAGTGAGGTGTATCCACTCTTTCTTCTAAGTACCTGAATATCTCCCAGCCCTGCGTGAACTTTGAGAATTTTAAAATTTTACAGCTTCCAGTAGTTGTTGTTTGACCAGCCTCATGTTTCTCCCTATGCATGTGCAGCTTAGTGATCAGCAAAAGACTCAAAAGGAGCTCTCTGTAGATTTATAGAGCTCTTTCTCTGCATTGATCCCTCCTATCTGGCACTCTGATCCATGAATTCTAACTGGTTCAGCTTCTCCAAACTCTGAGCTCTTTCTCCTCTGATGGAAACCACTGTGCTCTGCTTGGACCACTTTTCTCTCCACCGAAGCCTGGGAAGTGCCAATCAGAAGAAGCCAGAGATGTTGTAAAGCTCATGTTGTTTCTCTTCTTTCAGGTATCACAGGCCTGCACTGCTGGTTCTCTCTTGTCTGGTTAATGTAGTTTCATACAATTTCTCCAATTTTCTAGTTGTTTTTGATGAGAGAGAAAGTCCATTACCAGAATGTTCATTATGGACAGATGGACATAAGAAGAATCCCTCATGGATGGAAGTAGAAATCCTTGATTTTCCATTTAAATTTTTCCCAACTTTTACTTTGAAAAATTTCAAGCATATGTGAAAAGTAAATTCTTTATTTTTTAAAAAAGAAATAAAAATGTAACAGATTCAGCTAAAGTTGTAACACTTCCTGTTCCATCTTTTGCCATTGCCTAGAGGTAATTGCTATAATGATTTGGACTGTATACATCATAAACCATACTGATGGTCACTAGGTAGAAATTAAGTGGCTAATTCTACTGGTGGTGATAGAGTTTCAGTGTGAGTTATTAAAATGTTGTTAATACATATGTGAATGTGTAAACATACAAATATGCACTATGGAAAAAAGACACATTTTGTAATTTATAGAGGTTATCTAATTGTAGGAGGGAAAAATAAACTCCCTTATCCTCATCTCAATCATGTTTCTGTTTAAACATGCCAATTAATGTGGGTGAAGCCCTTAATGGTCCACTTTCATGATGTGAAAGGACACTATATATTTGAATGGGTTACATGAATTGCACTGTCAAGAAGCTTAAAGAAAAGAACTAGTCCCTAAACACCTTCATTTCATTATTCTTCATTTTCTTGTCAAGCAGAGGATGGTTCTGTCTCTCTGAAGCCGCTGTAGACACTAACATGTACAGAAACATGTCACAGATGATAATTATGTGTACACACTTGTTGATTGTTTCTTATCATTCTACTATATGATATTTCTCACTTTGGTGAGAGCTAGAGAAAGCTATGTTTCTATATAGCAATATAGAGATAAGTTGGTAGAATTGTTCACATAATTGCATTCATTAAACCAACTGCAGTATAGTAATAGTATGAATCAATGTCCTGGGAGTTGAAATGAGAATTCTAAATTTTTGTTATTTCTAGGACTGTGAACTCTGGTCCCAGAGATCAAGACTGAATGGATTGTTGCTTTCTGTCTCAGTGATTACGTATCTATTTAAATTAGAAGCAGCCAGTGTGAAGAGAAGAATAGAACTACCTTAAGAATGCAGAAGGGACAAGTATTTCCTTTGCCAAAAAAGAGTTTTATAGTTGAATTAAGTTTCAAGTATAGAGGATCTCAACACAGACATGTTAAACAGATGAAGGAATTGAGAAGAGTTTATGGCATTGAAGGTGTGCAATAAAGTTTACTCAAAAGAAACCTGAATCTCTAATGGAATTTTTGTTTATTTGAGAAAGAAATTTCAAAAGTAAAATCAAATCAGTACAAGAATAAATATGTGAATGGAAAACAGGAAATGACAATCACCTGAGAAGAGAAATCAGTGCTGTTATAGGATCTCCAGCATATTTAAAATATTTCAAACATCAAAAAGTATAAAAAAAAACCCCAGTATTCATGCAACATATACTTATTGAATACCTACCCTATACTAGATACTCCTCTAGGCACTGGGAATGTGACAGTGAACCAGAAAAGTATCCCTGCCCTCATGGGGCTTACATTCTAGTGGAGAATACAGACAATTAACAAAATAAGTAAAATATGGAGAGTATTTAGTTGGTAGAAACACTACAGAAAAGAATGAAAAAGAGAAGGGATAGAAAGTGTCTTAGCAGGGGATTAAAATTTCTAAAATGTTAGTG
The DNA here is from genome assembly GCF_015220235.1 of Choloepus didactylus. Taxonomy (NCBI): domain Eukaryota; kingdom Metazoa; phylum Chordata; class Mammalia; order Pilosa; family Megalonychidae; genus Choloepus; species Choloepus didactylus. The sequence goes on from NC_051312.1 coordinate 16,265,195, forward strand.
AGGAAAGGCCCGTGTACTTGAGGAGGGGGCTTTTGGGGCCAAGGTGGAATTTGTGAGAAGGAGAACACAGAATAAGAGGGTGGGGAGGTAACAGGGCTCCAATAATGCAGCCCTATTAGATTAGTGTAATGGGTGTTTTGTGCTGAGTGACACAGAAAGACTTTGGAGGTTTGAGAGTAGAGGTTTGACATGGTCTGACAAAGTGATGATGCTCAGATCAGCCTGAAGGAGGGTAACACAGACCCATGTTTCCACTACTCCAAGTAAAATAACATGGACTATTTTCATAGGCATTATTCATGTTTCTGTATTTATGAAATAGAAATTTAAAATAAAAATATTACAGATTAAGTTAAATTCCCAAAAACCTCTTTCCCTTCTTCTTGCCCTGAGGTAATCCCGGAAATTTCAGATATCCTGAATGAGTACATGTAGCATGGTAGAATTTCATGCTTCACTACATAGATGTTATAGATGTTATTAAAGTGTCACATGCATCTTACAGTGTGTATTAGTCAAGGTGCTCTGGAGGAACAGAACTGAAAGTATATATATGAAAATATTATGAGATTTGTTATAGGAATTGGCTACTTGACTGCAGGGATTGGCAAGTCCTGATTCTGAAGGGTGGACCACAATTTGGGAACTCTGAATAAGGGGAAGCTGACTGGCTGAAGTAAAGATGGAAAGTATTCTTTCTGACTGCTGAATTTCTTACTTTAAGGCTTTCAGCTGGTTGGATGAAACTTCTCTCATTGCTGAAGGTAATCTCCTTTATTGATTGTAGATGTAATCAGCTATAATCACAGTCAATTGTCTAATGATTTAAATACACTCACAGTAACAATCAGGTCAGTGCATGCTTGAGGAAGCAACTGGACACCATAATCTAGCCCTTGGCCCACAAACTTAAACATTGCACAGCAGATGGCATCTTCAAATATGGTAAATGTGGTTGCTATACAAAATACTTGAAACTCCATCTCTGTGTCTCTCTTCATAAAATGTGAGAGCAATTCGTTTGGTATCAAATGGTTTTATTGTTGATTAATCAATTACACATGAAATTTCAAAATGGTGTTCTATTAGACCTTTACTTCAGATTCAAGGGCTATATCCTAGTCCAAACAGAGTCCATAAAGTGGTGACAATTGGAACTGGCTTCTCTAGCCAAGCCCATGTATACTCAAAATTTGTGCCTATGTGTAGTGCTCATTCCTAGGTCCTAGGGAGACGCATGTGGCCACACTCTCTTGGTTGGAAGAGAGGGTCTCCTCACCCCTGTTCCCTTCTTCCAGCATTTACCTTTCTCTTCCTTTCCCTCTTTGGCTCCTATGGACTCTTCATCTCCAACTGAAGCATCACCCTTGCACTAGTTTCATATTGCTGATAATTTAATACAAACAGATAAGCTATCGAGGGTAATCTCAATGTTATGGGAATGCTTAGGAATGATTATGGTTTGCGAATTTTCTTGGGTATGGTAGGAACATGTTGGAAGCAAAATAGTTATTTTAAGTTATTTGTTTTTCTTATTCCTTTGTTTTGCTTTGTTTGAATTGTGTGTGTGTGTGTGTTTTTAATTTTTTGGTAAAGTTTAAAAAAAGCTGTTTCATTTAAAAAATTATCTTCAAAGTAGTTACTTTAGGTTATTTGGTTTTCCTTATGCCTTTATTGGATTATGGTTTGTTAATTTTCTTGGGGTATGGTAGGAACATGTTGGAAGGAATGTAGTTATTTTAGGTTTTTTGCTTTTCTTAATCCTTTGTTTTGTTTTATTTGAAATGTGTTTTTTTGTTGTTTGTTTTTTAATTAATGAAGTTAAAAAAAAAGACTGTGACTTCCATCTTGCCGGCATACTCTCTTTTGCTCTCTTGCTTGCTCACCCTAGATGAAGTAAGATGCCATGTTGGAGGGGCCATCTGACAAGGAACTGTGTGCAGCCTCCAGCCCACACCTGGGCAGAAAGCCAGTAATGAACTTAGACCCTCTGTACAATAGCTTGTGAGGAAATGAATCTGGACAATGATCTTGTGATTTAACTTGGAAGCACATCCTTCCCCATTTGAGCCTTTAGATGAGATGGTAGTCCCCAGCTGACACCTCGATTGTAGTCGTGTGAGATCCCCTAAAGCAGAAGCCTTGGCAAGCTGTGCCTAGATTTGTGACTCACAGAAACTATGAGATAATACAAATTTGCTGTTTAAGCTCCCAAGTTTTGGAGTAATTTGTTATGCAGCAATTGATAACTAGTATACTATACTCAACTAATACCCTATTTTTTTTTTTAATAAGAGCTATGGTGACAGCATTCTTATTCAGACTTGTAAGACAAACAGTGGAACACAAACAACAACAACAACAACAAAACTCATCAGATCCATCCAGGATAGTGCTTTGTTTGGGAATTTCATGGATGCTTTAATATGGTTCCTATGGTAACTGCTATACTAGCATCTTAGAAATCAGGGTGTAACAATGTGAATGTCTTTGAATTTCTCAAAGTTCTCAAAGTTGAGAATGAGAGGATCACTGCAAAACTGAAAAGTTTGTTCATGTAGATGCATTTATTTGCTTATGAAAAATACTGTAGAAATTTAAAGCCACCCTTTCTTACATAGCAAAAAAATCACAGATGGTAGGACCAAGTATTATGTGATCCATGTAGGTTAAGCTAGAATCAGTTTAATTTCTAATAGTTCCCTGAGAAAATGTCTCTACCTTAAGAAAAATATAGATTAATACAAGCAATTAATTATAGATTAATACAAGTTGAAAGAGAAGTAAATTTAATGACTGCTCTTCTGAATTCAATTGCTTTCCCACTCTGGGTGTGATCAGGTTGTTTTGCGTGTGTAAATAGTCTAAGGCAGCTTCATGGGAAATGAGACAGCTTTTTATGGGTTACCATCATTTTGACTCCTACACTTGGGAACACACACTCTGATTATGCATATCTTTGGTGATTTAAAATTCTGCCTCAGTCATAAAGACCCTACTCGAGGGAGAGCCAACAATGAGGCAGGAAAAGAAAGGAATCACTGCAAAAAGTATGGAGGGTCTGAAGAACAAAGATACCAGAGCAAAGATGGAAACAGGTAGTAAATGCTGATTCAGCAGCTGCATTAGGTCCAGACGAAGAAAAATTTATGTCTTAATTGGAATTTTAATGCTTGGGAAAATACTTCTAATATTTAATATGGCTTATATTAAGAAATAATTCAGAATAATTTTAAGTGGTGGGAATAGAATAGAGTGCTAGAAACAGAAATCAAAAAGAAGATATATTTTTTACAAGAGCTTCCACATTAAAAACCTTTTGTTTAGGACTAGTCTATGGCAAGCACAGGAATAAGTGAGGACTGTCTTCTATGAAGGATACCTCTTGGCCAACCTGTTCTTGATACTCTACTCCATTTTTCTGTATTTTGGGATGTGACCTCCTTGTCTGCTGTCATCCTAATCCCCAAGATTCCCTTGAGCACCTTCCCTTTCCTTTAAATCAAATTTCCTATCTGCATATCTCCTTCATTTCCTTCATTGGTTCTTTGTCAGTCTAAAAATCTAGTAGCCCTTCTAGCAAATGTTTCTATGTATTAAGAGAATCCTTTTAGAAACACTATCTTAGGCCTTGTAATCTAACCCAAATTTGATTTCTTAGCAGAGTCATACAAGTTGTAGAAGAGATTACTAGAGTTCACCATTTTTCATGTTATCCTCTTCTTTTTAAGGACACAGCTAGATTATATTCTTCAGACTCCCTTGAAGTTAGGTGGGGCCATGTGACTAATTTTTGGCCGATGGATTCTGATCAGAAGTGACACACACCACTTCCAGGCATGGCCCATAAAGACCACATCCTCCATAGAATCCTTCATTCTCTTTCCCTTTCTCCATTCCCTGGGTAAGTGGAGAGGATGGAGAGATTCTAGAGAAAGATGGAGCCCAAGATAGAAAGGACATGCATCTGAGCAACTGCAAGGAATAATTCCTTCTTTCTACAGACCACTACTGACCTGTGACATGTGCAGAAAATAAACTTTTATTGTGGTTACTGAGATTTTGGGAGTTTTTGTTACAGTGGTTGGCCTGCTTGAATTAGTACATAAGTACCTGCTGCTCTATCTTGAACTTTCTGATAATGAAAGAGGTAGAACAGTAAAGTTCATTGATCCCAGCGAAATATCAGCTGGACTGTTAGATAAACCTTCTCCTAGAGCCATTTCCATCCCTTTCACTGCACAGTCTAGCAAATTCTCATATTCACTGATTAAACTGTCATGGTTTTTCCTACCATTGCTCTACCTTCTTGTGGATTTATTGGAAAGTATAATGGAGTGGAGAAAATGCAGGAAAAATGAGAAACTTGGGCCTGGCAGGTCTGTGATTAGGGTAATCCTGCTACATAATGGGGAATCAGTTGATTTCCATGGGCATGCTTAGCATCTGACTCTGCTCAAGCTTTTCAAAATTCACTTGAACTGAACCCAGCTTCTCCCCATTAGTGTTATTTCATTATGAATACTCCCACTAATAGCATTGGCTCCTCCCCTGTGATCTTAAAGTGATTTGGGGTTGGTTTCTCTCCAAATGAAATTAAGATTGATGCTTTCTCTCCAATTTGAATTGCTCAGAGGGCACAAATGCATTCATTGTTTCCCAACTTCCTTTTAAATATTAACTACTGGTATTCACGCTGTGAGTGTACTACTTGGTGACTACACTGAACTCACTGCTGCACAAATGTGGCATACCACACACCATTTTCTTCCTCTGCTATACTGTTTTCTTTGCTTAGAATGGCCTTCTCTGTCTTTTTTCCCTTGAAAAGGTCTACTCACTGTCAAATGTCTTTTGAAGTTCCCAAGTAAGGTGCCTACAATGTTTTGCCAGCACATTGTTCATATATTTATTAAAACATTTATTAAAACATTGAACAAACGTCTCTAGAGCAGTATGTGTATTGATTTTGTGCAGCAATCTGAAGCCTAGCATATGGGATCTGCTCCACAAATATTTGTGGAATAATTAATTTAAAGTAAGTAGTGAAATACATAAATGAGTCTCACCTGAAAGCAGTTTCACCCACATGGTCCCTAGTACATACTGTAGGACCAATCTCTTTTATGACTCCCAGTAGACATAGATGCCCATTTGTTTTTGGTCTTAAGGTGATTTTTTCTTATTTTGAGAAAATGAAATTAAAGTCTGCCTTTAAATTTTGGTGCCATCCCACTCATCACAAAATTAAATCCTTTCAGAATGCCCGAATCATATCTTTAGCTTCCTCATGGCTGATTTCATTTCCTGATTTCTTACAGTGTAGATCATGGGATTGAGCAAAGGGGAGATGACAGTGGAGGTAACAGAGATGGCCTTATCTGTGGGGAGGGCAGTGAAGGGCCTGGCATAGACATAGATGCAGGGCACAAAATGCAGGGTCACCACAGTGATGTGGGAGGTGCAGGTGGAGATGGCTTTCTTCCTACCCTCACCAGCATGAGATCTCAACATCCTCAAGATGACTGTGTAAGAGATGAGGAGAAAGAACATAAACCAACTGCATAATCCATTATTGGAAATCATCAGGTGCTCCAGAGTTATGGTGTCAGTGCAGGCAAGTTAGAGGACCTGGGGGACATCACAGTAGAAAGTGTCAAGAACATTGGGCCCACAGAAGGGGAGGGGCAGCAAAAGGGAAATCTGCACAATGGAATGGACAAACCCCCCCACCCATGAGGCCACTACCAGGTTAGTACATCGTCCTTTATTCATGATGATCATATAGTGGAGGGGTTTTGAAATGACTAAGTAACGATCAAATGCCATGACAGAGAGAGAAAGAACATCTGCTCCCCCAGAAGGTGGAAGAAGAACATCTGAGCAACACAGCCATGGAAGGAGATTGTCTTTGTCTTTGATAGAAGATCAACCAGGATCTTAGGAGCTGTGATGGAGGAAAAGCAGATGTCAAGAACAGATAGATTACAGAGCAGGAAGTACATGGGAGTGTGAAGCTGAGACTCACAGGTAACTGTAACCATGATGAGGATGTTTCCCATCAGAGTTGTCATGTACACCAAAAATATGAAGACAAATAAGATCCAGCTTAGCTCTCGAGACTGGGTAATACCGAGAAAGATAAATTCTTTCACTCGAGTGTAATTTCCCTGATCCATAGGAACAGAGATCAAAATGCAGTTAAAGAATGTGTGATGAAATCTAGTGTTCCTTTCGATTTTCAACTCAAGAGGAGGTTCTTCTTTTTCTACACTAGCATCATGCAGGCAATTCAGTGTACTGCCATCAGATGGGTGATGACCCAGGTTTTTCATTTAGTCATCCAAGCAGCCAGGTTCCACCCTTATGGCCACTGAAACAGAGATTATAGTAATGAAGTTATTTAATTGTACTTTTACTGTAATATCTGTACTTAAAGTACTAAATAATAAGCATAAATTGGTTTATATTAATATTAAGAATTTCTGTTCACAAAAGACACCATTAGGAGAATTAAAAGGTAACCCAGAAGTGGGAGAAGATATTTACAATATATGTATCTGTGATATATATATTACATCCAATATATAGAGAACTTCTACAAATCAATAAAAAAGACAGATGACCCAGCAAAATAACGGCAAAAGATAAGAACCAATACTTCACAAAAGAATTGTCCAAATGCCAATTCTACTTCTGCAGGGGAATGCAAATTAAAATTATAGCAGGGAACCTCTACAGACACACCAGAATGGCTACATTGGAAGAGATAAAAAATACCAAGTGATGGTGAGGATGTGGAGCAACTGGAATTCTTACACCCTCCTAGTGAGTGTGTAAAATTGTTAAAAAAACTTCACCATTTGGTTAAATATGCATAAGTAGATACAGATAGCAATCTGTTCCACTCACAGAAAATACATGAATACGTCCCCCAAAAGACAGAATATTCGAAGCACACTGTAATTGTCTTAAATTGGAAAATGACACAAATGTCCATCACAGTAGAAAAGGTTAAATGCACATAATAAACTACTATACAGAAATGAGAAGGATCAACAATTACATGTGACTTTATAAATGACTTTCATAGACAATATTGAGCTAAATAAACCAGGCATAGAAGAGCCCATATGGTCTGATTTTGTTTATATAAAGAACCAAAAATTGAAGGGAGCATGAGGGAGGTTTCTGGGGTACTGGTAATGTTCTCTTTATTGATCTTGATGTCTGCTTTAAAGGTATATTCAGTTTCTGTGAAAATTCATTGAGCTGAACACTAATGTGCATTTTCTTGTTATGTATGTTATATCTCGATAAAAAGTTAAAAATAATAAACAAATGTAGTGGCTACTTCATAAGATTTTTACCTCATGTATAAAGATGAATTTCATTTAAAGCAAAATTTAATTGACCACCCACTTTCATAGGAGGTTAGTTTTAATAGCTAACTTTCACCAGTTACAATCTGAGGGTTATTGTTGGAATTTCCTCTCCTTTATGAACTTTAAGTCCTCCCAAACTCTTTAGTTATGCAGATTGCCCTGCCGTAAACATTCAGTTCTTTCTCTGATTCTTGTTTTGGTTTCTCTAATTTTTTTCCACTATGTTCATCTAATCCTAGAAAAACCCTTACAAGACCATGCTTCCCCAGTCAGCACTCTCCTTTCCACTCTCACAGAATATTACGATAAAGGGCCCAGTTTCCCATTCCATTGGCATTAGTTCAGATTCAGTTTAGTCTCCTCCTCTTCTGTGTTTATGTCAACAGTACTGGGTGGAATGTTCAAAATAATGATCACAGGGGATGTCAGGTCTCCAGAATCGCTGACGTGAGAATTCCTCACTATTCAGACCATGGCTAGAAAGTGGATCAATCATCCCCAAAGGAGTCTTTGGTTAATCTGGAATGAAGAAACACATTTTTATTAATGACAACAGCCCACTTTAGCATCTTTCTTTCAGATACTGGAATGATAAATCAATGGTAACTCAACAATTTTTAACACATACTGAAGAACATACATTTGTAACAAGTACCCCCATCAAGAAAGAGAACATTACCAGAACCCAGAAGTCTCCTTCTTTCTTCCTTCAGTTTTTTATATTTTAGTTCTTTATGTAAACAGAATCAGATATTATAATCTCAGGAGACCACTGTGATAGGCCTAAGAATTTCCTGCATCCCTGTCCTCTCCCTCTTTCTTTTGTTTCTTTGTTCTTTTCTCCTGTTTTTCTTTTCTTTTTCCTATCTTTTCTCTTTTTTAAATTCCTTTTCCCATTTACCATTTTGATGGCATCAAGACTGTCTTTTTGGAGAAAGGTGACTCATATAAAAAGATTATAGTTAAGACAATAAGAGAGCTGCAGCTTATGGAATCAGCAGAAGGAAAGGTGAGAAGGAATAAGATCATGGGAATCTATGTGAAAAACTGCAGGGAGTTCCATGTAGTTGTTTAAGTTTTGTAAACCTCTGCTGCCTGGGAACTCTGCTGAACAATATCACTTCCCACCCTGCATCTTGGACAAATACACGTGAATTGTCTGGAACATTTATGCAATTTGGGTTTTACCATTTCTTAGCTTGTGAGCTCTTGGGCAAGTTACTCAACACAGTACCAAATTCATGGAAAACTTTTGTAATGTGCACAGGGAACAGAGCATAGAGTCAATTCTAAACATGTGCCATTATAATTTATCTACACTATTATGATAATAAGGCCTGCTTCACACACAGGATGCTTCCAAGGAGTGGGTGTGATTATATGTCTACTTTGGAAACTGAAAGCAGCCGGAGAATCTGATTTTACCAGTGGCTTCCCAGTCTGGCTAGCCCAAAGTGCATTCTTACCTATGCCTGGACCATCTCTCGGGACTGTCTGAGAGTGACTAGTCTGGTTAGTACCCCTGTGGTTCAAAGTCCTTTCCCCAGTAGCTCTGTGCAAGTGGAAACTGCCATCTCTCCTCTGGGAATATTTTTCCTTTTTGCTTAGAGATTTGAGCTAAGGCATAAGTTCAAAAAATTTGAGTATTTTACCTACATACCCCTCTATGAAGAAAATAAATTTTTACATGAAGTTATGAACATAGCTATTTATGCCATAAACCTTTAGAGAAAGAAAATGAACTTTAATTCCCAATATGAAATCTAGTCATTTGGATATCAGACTCCAGGGGTTCCATGCAACTTTCAAGGTTTCAGCATTATAGAAATATGAGCAGAATAACGGAGCTGTGCTTTGTTTCATTTTTGCTTGCTTATAGCTTACATTTACTGAATGATTCTTATGTACTTTAGAGTATATGCTATATATCTCTTTCAAGATCTATAATATCTTGTGAGATACATATTAGTATCCTGATTTTATAGCTGAGGAAACTGAGGTAATGAAAGATTCAGTTCTCGTGGTTGGTAAAGCCTTGTCTCAAACCAAGATGTCTTACCCCAAAGACTAGCACTCTTAACCACTGCAACTATACTTCTTCCCAGTATTGCTCTACCCATCCCAGAAAATGTTGGAAAGGACTGTGTTCAGGAATGTCCTTTGCAAATCAAGCAAAAAATGATATGTGGATTCAAGATGGTGGTGTTAGAAGCATGCAAGGGCAAATGCACATGGTTGAGAGTGACTTAGCATGACAGGATGTTACAGATGAATTTGGAAAAAAAATCAGAAAGATGGAGAAAGCAGTTTTTGCAGTCTTCAGAAGTGCCTTCACAAAGTACCTGAATCAACCACATATAGCTCCAATGGCAAAGTGCAGAAATGAGTTCTGAATAGCATAACCTCCAATACGAGCTCCCCTTTAAAATAATGGATCTGGTACGTTCCTATGGATGCTCTCTTTTGCAAAGAGTGGGAAGGATACTTTGAAAATATAGTATTATATACATTGCATTAAAAACATGAACATTATAGGGAGGGAGGGGGAAATAAAGAAAGAAATACAATTTCATGTGTCTGTATATGGTGAAAATCAGGATCACAAGAATTTCTTAGAAATCACTCCACTGAGGACCATCCTTTGGAAATGAACATATCAAACATCCTGGACAGAGCCCCCAAACTGAGAAATTCCCCTAGACTGTACCATTCCATTGATTAAATTTTGCCCCATTCTCTGAATTAAGTCATACTTCTTTTAGATGTTCCTCATATCACAGATTTCTCCTTCCCGTTATTGAAAGCTCCTACACTTGATTGGATCTCTATAGGTTTAGGAGGATTGATCATATTTACTAAATGTTAGTAATACTTAAGGGGACGCATAAGCTAGAAATTAATAGATGTTTTTCCAAGTTCCCAGCCCTCCACTCCCAGCCAAGAAGCAAAGATGAACTCAGTAACCCTACTCAGTAAATGTTGTTTTTCCAAGATAATCATCCTCCTGAGAGTTGGAGATATCAGCAACTTCTCCACTACCTTCAGAATACTTTGAACCTCAATATCCTGCAGAGTAAAGAGTTGCTTCGACCCCTGGAGCCAACTGATATTCTTCCTATACAAATTTTTACAAGCCACACTTACCCTTCCGAATAGTGGAAAAATTCCACTTTGGTTGATTAAGAGCTTTAGCTCCAAAAGAGCATTTTAAAAACTTGCAGAATTTTCAAGAAACCAACCATAACAGATTTTCAGTTTCAGAAATTCACACCCGCTAACAGGTAAATGTTCCTCTCTAAAGTCTTCAACTTCCATTTGAGAAATTGTTCTTATGATGCATCAAAGAAATCTTATAAGAAGTAGATTCTGGCACAATCTATGCTTGCATGTAAAGCCTACCTCAAGGCTATTGATTTTTTTCTTGTTTTCCTTCAGATGGGAAAAGACAACCTCAGGGAACCACATCTTCATGACTCTACCACTCTGCCTCATATTGTCTTGACCACCTGTATCAGTCCCTCATCCACAAGCCCAGGATAAGAATTACCAAAGGAACTATTGTTGTGTGTGAATGAGGAAGCTGGGTGGCCAATTCTGTTGAGTTCCTTTGGGAGTCATTAAAAGTCCTCCACCTCCTCCCCTCTCTCTCTTTCTCATTGTCATTTCTCCTCTGCCCCATTTCACATGTACATGCAGAGACACCAGCACACATTCAGCATATGTGCTTTCCTCGAGAGGCAGCAGATGAGACAAGGTGTTTCCCTTCTTGGTTCAGAAAGTGTTGTGTTAAACCACACCAAGAACAGTGCAGTCTTCTTCCCAACCAAAGCCACTGTGGTTCCTGGCTGGGTTCCTGGTTGGGAAAAGCATCTTAAATAAAAGGGTAGCAAAGGAGAAATCTAAGCTTTGTGGTGACTGCTGTGTTGATTAATAGGTGCAGTTTCTGTTTAAAGCAATATGTGCATTACTTGTATGTAATTATTTTAATTCAAATCTCTGAGACCTACATGTCACTCAGAATCTAGGAAAGCAGCATGGTATAGCTCTTGATATTCACCAAGTTCATTATTATTTTGTGTTTTTGGGTTCATGTGTACCCAGAGATGTTTATAATTAAAATATTTGATTCAGGGTCCATATATTGAAATGGGTAATTCAAAAGCCATATGTGTGCCCAGAGTCAGTTGACTTTTCTGCGGCTCCTAGCAGTGCAGCTTAAAATATAAAAAAAATTGATTTCAATAGGAAAATACAGCACAATGTGATTTCATATCATCCAGATAAATGATATATGTATGAGTAGTGAGATGCAATCATTTTCCACTTCCCCTGAGTTGTTGAATCAGGTTATGTTGTGTGTTAAGACATGGTGTGAGGAAGTATTAGGGACAATGATGAGGCAAGGGACAATGATGAGTTCTCACCCCTTTTAGATTATGGTTCTGAGATATAGTGATTCCGACACCACAGATCGTTGGTGTTATTCAATTCTGAAATAGTGATAAAACCCCAATTTGAGTGAGTCACAAGTGGTAGGAAGGAAAGGAAAGGACATATATGTATGAAATGGGTTCTAAACTGGTTTGTGGTGTAGACTTTTCATTGGCAATTTCATAAAGTAAAGCCTAGGACTCTTGAGACCAGAGCTACCCAAGCAAAGGTAGCAGGGGCCCATGAAGGGTAAGTTGGCAAGTGTGAATTATTAGAATTTTCATACTTTTGGACATGGGTTAGCATTGTAAAAGTTAGAATTGCTTGCTCAGGGGGACAGAAATAGCAAACAATTGAGCCAATTAGTTAATGAATGCTTATAGGTCCAGGCCAGGTCCACTGAGGGACAAAATGAAGTTTGTCTTCAGCATTCACTCTCCTTTGGCTAACTCTTGTTGAGATCTCTGCTCTATCCCCCTGGGCCTGATTTCTTGGTCTGATCCCTTATGGCTACTCTCAATGCAAGGGATTAATCTTGCCTTTGCCTCATTATGTTTTTTTGATATGAGACTCATCATTTTCAGAGTGAATCTGTAGGTTGTATAAATGACAAGAAAATCTATTGTGATGTGTGTGTGTGTTTTTTAAATAGATGAAAGAGAGTTTACTTATCTATCTATACACCCACCTTTGTCCAAAAAGATTAAAGGTGGCTTAAAAGGGGATCATAGTAAGCTTTTTCAAACAGATTATATCCAAGATCTTAAATATATTATTCTCCCCAAAAGCTAGCTGCTTCCAAGTTTGATTTAATATTTTGCATGTTTTGCCTCCATTGTTTCACCAGTTCCATCTAGATTTCAATGACTTTATTTTTCTCACTCTTATACACAGATACCCAAACATCACAGACACACACATGCTCATGTAGTGGTATATTTCTTACCTAATATCTCCTACCTTCTGCAAGAACTCTAAAATGTTTAAGAATATTGACATGAACCTTGGGAGTCATTCAGCTTCAGAAAATTCTAGGTTTCATGACAAATGACCTCGTGAAATCCAGTGGCTTCAGTGGCTTCTCTTCTACCTTTATGTGGCAAAGGGCAGACACAGGGAATAATATGTTCTTGGCTCTTCCTTGTGAATTCACAGTGCCCCATCACACTTATTGATTCCTTAATCCCAGATCTACTGTGGGATTTATCAGAGGGGTTACAGCTGGCTGTGGCTGTGGAAAACATTTTGCTGACAGTAATGATGTTTCAGCGGGAGTAATTAAGACATTACTCAAGTACATGTGCTTAGAAACACACATTTAATGTCAGGTCCAACATTTTCTAGTGACAACTGAGAAGGTGAATCCCCTCGTCCTGTGGCTCCAATAGGAAGATTGGTTTTGTTGAAACATGTCAGGTTGCATTTCTTAGAAACCGCTGCTGCCAGGGATCAGAGGGCGTCTTGCCTTTGAGTGCTGGTGGTGCAGACAGACTGATAACTGAGAAGGGGACTTGACCCTCAGGTCCTTCCAACCTAATCTATTTCTGAGTCTAATAACTAATACCAAGAGAATTGTAAATGTCAGGGTCATGAAAGTGTGGTGAAGGCCCATTCCTTCTCCATATCCCAACACTTTATTCACAAGGAATTCTCCAGTTTGGGAAGAGGTTGAAGCAGACACAGGACAAAGCAGTATTGCTGGCTGAGTACACCAAGAAAATAAAGCAAAATGAAACAAAACACTACAATGGCTATGGTGTGAGAAATGGGATTCTATTTGATAGCTGCATTATTTGATCATCATTAAGATGTAAAGGATATTATTGGTCCTCTTCTCTGTCTGGGGTGTCTTGCCCCCAGAGGGCTGCCTGTTGGCTCCCTCTCTCCTTTGGCCAAGGTACCCTCCATTCTTCCTTCATCAGGCAAGAATCCTGACTATCCAGATCCAATCACTACTCTCCAGCCCCAAACAGAATTAAATCCAGAATATCAATTCCCGCAGAGAGCCAGCTTTGTCTGCAGCCGAACACTTAACCACTACACAGCACTAGTCTGAATTACTGCTTGAGTTCAGAACTTCTCCAGTTGGAATGTGTAGGGATTTGTTTCACATCTGCATGACTCAATAAGATGTCTCTTTCAACATGAAAGGAGGACCTCACTCAGCATCCAATGTAGGAGGCAGAAATTGTGTCAGCTTCTCCCAGTAGCAGGTTGGTAGGATATTCCTTTGAAATATTAGGCAAGAGTCTCCTCCATAACATTCTTTTACCCACAAAAGCTGTAGGGAAGGAAAGGATTCTGAACCTAGACAACATTATTTTAGGAAACATCCTGATAAAAATAAAACTAGTGTTTATTGAGAATTCTTGTGGGCCAGGTACATTTTTTTCAATAAACTTCCAATTTTAGAATTGTTTTAGAATTACATCAAAGTGGCAAGAATATTACAGACAATACTCATACATCCTACACCTTATTTCCCCTATTATTAGCATTACTATTGTGCATTTGTGACATCTAATGAACTGATATACAGCCAAATGCATACTTTATTTGGAATTCCTTAGTTTTTAATCTAATTCCTTTTTCTCTCTAGGATCCCACCCAAGATACCACATTACATTTAGGCATCATGTCTCCTTAGGCTCCTATAGGCTGTGACAGCTTCTCGGGCTTCTCTTGTTTTTATGACTTTGACAGTATTGAGGAGTGTTGGTAGGTTATTCTGTAGAATGCCCCTCTATGGAAATTAGTCTGATGATTTTCTCAATGTTAGACAGGGATCTGGGGTTTTGGGAAGGAGGACCACAGTGGTAAAGTGTCATTTCCATCACATTATATCAGGGGTACATACCATTAACATGACTTTATCACCAATGGTGTTAATGTTGGTCACCTGTCTGAAGCAGTGAGTATAAGTTTTCTCCACTGTACAGCTACTCTTTTCTCCCCTTTCCATACATTACTCTTTGGAAGAAAGTCACTATATGCAGCCCACACTTAAGAAATGGGGAATTATACTCCACTATGTGAGGGCAAAGAATCTACATTAATTATTTATAGTTATTCTGTATGAGAGATTTGTCTACTCTCTCCGATTTATTCATTTGTTCAATCATTTATTTATTATTCATCATTATGGACTTTCAGATATTTATTTAATACTTTGGGTTATAATCCAATACTATGTTACATATTTCATCATTTGAATTGTTCCTGATTTGACCATTGGGAGTTCTTTTAGTTGACTTCTGTGTCTCTTTGACATACCCCCATCAGTTTGTTCTTTGAATGCTTTCTTCCTTTTTGGTACTTCAAGGTGCTCTAGACTCCCCTTTTACATCCCCTGTCTCAGTCCTAGAATCATCCATTTCTCTACACAGCCTTGTTCTTTTATTGGAGAATGGTATTAGAAGTCAAAATCTGGGCACTGGGTGCAGGGACTTTTTGAAGTACTTCTCATGTATTAACATATTTAATTGTCACAATAATTCTAATGGGTAATTACTATCATTGCTGTTTGCAGGTGAAGAGACTTGGGCATAGAGAGGTTAAGACACTTGCCTGAGGTCAAATATCTCATAGGTGGTAGAGCTAGGAGATGTACCTAGATAGACTGAGCCTCGGAGCACTTACACAGTACCCTTCCTCCATATCCGTGGAAGTATGGACTTTGGAGATTCCTGGTGAGAGAGGTCCTGCATCCTGCTACCAGGTCCTTGTGTCATGTGAGTAGGCAGATGGGCCCTTAGGCAGTTTCACTTTTGCAGGATGGTTACTATGTCCTGAAGTGTGACATAAATTATTGGTGGGAGGCATTGGACCTGCAGGGGTCACTTAGGAGTTAAGGAGTTCTCAGTGGGCTGATCACCGAGCAGGATGATGGAGTTCTCACAGATACACATGATGTTAGAAACTCCACATTGGCTCCATCAGCATATCCCATGCTCTACTTTCAAAGTTTTTCAATCTTCTCACCACCTGCACCATTACTACTCTATGTAATGTCTTCATTATCTTTTGCCTGAATTATGGCAGCAGTCTCCAAATTGGTCTCCCTGCTTTCATACTTATTCATAGCAGTAGTCCCCTCAATTGTGTTAAAGCCTGTATTATTTTTCTGCTCAAAATCCTCTAAATGCAACCCATCTCACTCAGTGTGAAAGTCAAAATCTTTGCAATGGCCTACAGGGTTCTAAGAATGTGGTCTGATATTTCTTTGCCTTCAACTACTTTCTCTCTATACCTTGCTTCCTCTTGCCTGGTTTCAATGCCCTCCTTTCTGTTTCTTGGATATTTTGGACACATCCCCACAACAGGGCGTTTGGTCTGTGATGTGAACTGAGATTTGAGCACAGACATGAACATTTTTCTAGCTTCAATAATTTTAAGATCTAGGCTCTACCTTGGGAAATGAGAAAAAGCAAAACAAAGCACAAACCTCCCAGCAGTTGTAATTAGCATAATAAGTAAACAAATAAAGACCCAATTGACCCAATTGATATATTGAAAAAAAAAATCAGATTTATTCCCACCTTTTTGAATATAAACACCTTTGGAATACAAAACACCTTTTGTGTATGCATTGTCTGAAGCAGTTTCATAAATTTTTCTATTCATTTATATGTAGTCATGACCTCAGAGAATAAAAATGAATCATTTTTTATTAATCATATAATACTCTACAATATTTTGAGGACAAGAAATAAATGAGAGGCGATATTCATTCATTTGGCTTTTCAATTCAATGATTTTTTAGTACACTGCTATATTCCACTGGATTTGTAAGGTGCTGAGGATAAAACAACAGTAAAGCACAGTCTTTCTTGGGGGACAGGGAAAGAAAGAGAGCAGGAAATTCAAAACAGTTTTCTGAGTGCTATGATAAAGCAAGCATAGGGTGCTGAGGGAATGTGTTGGAGGGGTGGCCAGCGAGCCTGGAGTTCATTAAGTCCAGCGTTAGGATCTGCTCAAGGTCACAGAACATACAAGTGATGAGGTCCAAATGTAACTCCTAAATCAAGCTCTGCTAACTCTAAGGCACATGCTGTCAACCTCGGGTGTGTCTTGAAATAACAAAATCTTCCCTTCTTCATTTGATAGAGTTGAATTAGGAACTTAATTTGGACATGTTTACTTCATTAGGATGTGAGTACTTCATGAAAGTGCTTATAGAATTCCGATGCCCAAGCTCCATTATGTTTGTATAACTGTTTCAGCTCCCTTCCTGGTAACAGAGCTGGAATATGGTGGGAACATCTGAGTGTATTTGATTCAGGTTCCTATATTTCATCCAAGTCTGTCCTGCAACAACAAAGCACTAATTGGACCCTAGGTGATGAAGAGGAGGAATCACTGGTCTATCCCCTGTCAGAAAGTTTGAGTTTTTTCCTGAGTCTCCTCATGGCTGACTTTATCTCATGATTCCTCAGGGTGTAGATCAAGGGGTTGAGCAGAGGGGAGATGACAGTGAAGGTGACAGAGATGGCCTTATCTGTGGGGAGGGCAGTGAAGGGCCTGGCATAGACATAGATGCAGGGCACAAAATGCAGGGTCACCACAGTGATGTGGGAGGTGCAGGTGGAGATGGCCTTCCTCCTGCCCTCTCCAGCCTGAGACCTTAGGAGCAACAAGATGTCCATGTAGGACACCAGAAGGAAGAGAAACCACAGTGTGGTGAGCATTCCATTGTTGGAAATCATCAGGAGCTTAAATGCAAAGGTGTCTGTGCAGGCAAGTTTGAGGAGCTTGGGGACATCACAGTAGAAAGTGTCAAGAACATTGGCGCCACAAAATGGGAGTGGGAGCAACAGGGAAATCTGCACAATGGAGTGGATGAAGCCCCCCACCCATGAGGCCACAATGAGTGCGGTGCATCGCCCCCTACTCATGATGGTCATGTAGTGCAGGGGCTTGGAGATGGCTATATAACGATCAAATGCCATCAATGGCAAAGAAGACACATCCACTCCATCAATAAGGTGGAAGAAAAATATCTGGGTGAAGCAGCCATTGAAGGAGATAGCCTTTCTGTCTGATAGAAGGTCTACCAGAGCCCTGGGAGCTGTGATGGAGGAAAAGCAGATATCGGCAATAGATAAATTGCGGAACAAAATATACATGGGAGTGTGAAGGCGAGATTCACAAGTCACTGAGACCATGATGAGGAGGTTTCCCAGAAGAGTTGTCACATACACCAAAAGTAAGGAAAGAAACAAGATCAAGCTCAGTTCTTGATTCTGGGTTAGGCCAAGGAAATAAATTCTTTTATCCTGGTATAATTTTTCAGATCCATTGAATTTTTTTTGTTTGATTTTTCTTCTCAACCTATGTTACATGAAAGCACTTGGTTGTTTATCTCTAATCTTTCCAATCTCATAAAAGTAGTAAGTGGTGGAGCTGAATTTCAGATATGATTCTGTTTAGCTTTAAAGCCTATGTTCTGTCCTTTATGATACCCATTCATCAATTAAGCTTTTGACTGATTAGAGTTCTTTTTTAAAAAATTAATTTTAGTGTAAAATTGACAGAAAAACAGTCCCAGAACAGTTCTTTATTTTAAAAATAAAATTCAAAGATAAGTTTGAATCAACATATATTTGATCTAATTTCACACATGTTCTGTACCATCCTCAGTAAGATTGTGTAGCAGAAATTGATGCTAATAAAGTGGAACCTAACTCCCTAAATTAGAGACAGTTGCATTTCCCACACTGCCTTTATTAAGAGGGCAAGAGAGAAGACATTCATTTAGTCCATGTGTCCTTCAGTCCTTCAACACACATTTTGATAACCTTTTAGTGTGCTTGGGATTCTGCTAGAGCTAATTCTGTATACATGAGGATGAAAAAAACCTCACTCTAGAGCAATTTTCAATCTAATGGAAAAGACAAATGTAGAAATGCATGAAACACACATGAGTTACAGTGCTGGCACAAACTGCTGGGGGAGCACAGAAGAGCTCCATCTGGGACTAACTAGTTGAGGAAGGTTTTTTCTGCCTCTTTTCCTCTTTGTGTCACAGCTAAGAGGGTGGTAGAATCACATAGCAGGTAGAGACATTGGTGTCATTAGAATAGCGCTTGTATTTTGTAAACTGTTACTAATCATTCCAAGGAAAATTCATAATTATTATTGCTTGTACCAACTTCTATATAGTGAGTGAACACATTGCACATCTTCAAATGTATATGGAGAAATTTGACTGCACTGCAAAAGTGTTTACAGTTGACAAAGGAGGATGGTTTGTGTCAATTAATGGTTGTAAGAATACCTAATAAAAAGTGAGATATATCATGAGAGAAGACAGACAGACTTGGGTGTGAAAGGATATATGATTATTTCCAGTCATAAGAAAAAATACTATTTTTGAGTTCTTCCTATATGTGAAATGGTATAAAAAGATGAAGTATTTAATCCTCATACCACCCTTTGGATAAGTACTAATTATTCTTGTTTTTATATGGCATATAGCATGAATCTATGTTTGGTGAAGGGAAAATGTATGAAATGGAAGTTATGGAAGTGAGAAGAAAAAAATCAGTGTTTTCTTTTTTACTTTCAAACTGAATCTTCCCTATAGAGTCTAATAGTCTAATGTTACAAGAGCATTTGGAAAGGTTTGTCTGAAGATGACCATTTGGCAGAAAGGGGTTCTGGAAACCCAGACAGCATCAATCCTAGTCTTAGGCAGCCTCACCAATGAGCTGCTCAAAGGGTCATGGCAAATATACATCTTTGCTCACACTGAATGGACCACATTTTGGCATCTCTCTTAAAACAACATCGTTCTTTCCCATATTTAACACCCACCTTTGTTGCTTCTGTCACTGAGATGATCTTAGCTCTGAAGCATTTAATATATCTGTAAAATATTTAAAGCCAAATTATTTATGCATAATCAATAATATTTCACAATAACTCAATTTCACTACCCATAACTTTTAACTTTAGCTAGAAGTTAAAGTCTTTACCTAGTTTCTTGGATCCTCAAACTCCAAGTAAAATTTTACATCATTGGGTACTGTGCATCATGGAACATGGGTGATATCAGTTCTGGAAAAACTTTGGTTTTGAAAGTTAAACTCTGAAGGATTAAATATTTTAATATCTATGCTCCGCTTTCAGGAGAGAAATATGAGTTTCTAACACTGTGTCCTTGTCTCATTTACAAATCCCTTAGCCTTAGGCCTAATATAAGAATTGCAAAGGGAATATTATTGGACAAAGAAGTGGAAGTTAAGTGGCTGAATCTATTCTTGGTGGAGAACTTTCAGTGGGAGTTATTAAAAAGTTACCAAGACAATGCATATGGGTACATGAACATACATATGAACACATGTTGGTTGATGCCCAAATTATTTAGCAGCATTAGAGGAAATTAATCTCCTACCCACAGCTCAATCAGAACCTTGTTAAAACATGCCAAAAGCTGTGCCCAAGGCACTTCAAGGGTCCAGAGCTTGCAAAGCTCAGAGTACAGCACATACATGGTGACTTTCAATTAAATTGCCAAAAACTAGATGAGAACTGGACCTCAAGCCAGTTGCTAACTCTCTGGTTTCTAATTAAACACAGGATAATTGTGGTCCCATGATGTGGCTATGAATATCTGCATTTATAGAGACATGACTTAGATGTTGGGGAAATGCACATTATTCCTATTTTCTTATATGCTACTCATAGTGAATCTCTCAATTTGGAGACAGCTAGATAAATATAATTTAGTAAATCCATCCACATGATTATTGTAGTTATTTTATATTAACTCAATTTATTAATGGTTTGATATTATATAGAACCCACTTTCACTGTTCCCAGGAGATGATGGATTTGGATTTACTTGCATTTACTTTGCTGTTTCAGTAGGACAAGCCATTCATTTTATCTCTACAGAGATAAAAACAGCATGAGAGAGGACCCTGCATGTTGATAAAGGTAATTCTTTTTTTCCTTTAAACTATTTGAAATAATTTACACTTCTGGGATAGTTGTACATATAATACAATCTCCATACAGAAAACTCCAGCATACCTCCACATCCCAGATATCCAAATCCACCAATTTCAACATTTTGTTACATTTCCTATTTCTGTCTCTCTCTCTCTATTTTAAAACACAGACAATATCATCCTTTTCCCTTTAGTCTGGTTTACCTTAGTTTTAATCAAGTCCATTTTGTTGATATCTCTAATTAAAGACTGATCTCTTTTTCAGCTTTTTTAACATTTGCTGTACGGGGTAATGCTGACATTCATGGCTGCTGAACTCTGGTTCTGAGATTCAGGTGTCACACAGATACCCTAACAGGGACCAACCAGGTTATACTCAAACAGCTCAGCATCTCAGAATTCAGAGATAACCATTACAAGTCGTGAATAGCTGTGACTTCTGTAAGAGCTTACAATCTAGGAACCTTTACCATAAGCCTTCCCCTGAATCTCTCAGATTCAGTTCTCAGTGTTTGCACATTATATAGTTAGTCCATATTAGTGAGGCATTATGTTTGTCTTTTTGATTCTGGCTTATTTCATTCAACACACTGTCCTCAGGGTTCACTGACCTAGCTGTGTACCTCATAACTTCATTTCTCTTGCCCCTGCTTGGTATTCCATTGTATTTACCACCACAGTTCACCATTCTAAGTTGATGTACTCTTAGGCCACATCCACCCATTCCAAATCATGAATATGGCTGCCATAAACACCAGTGTGCAAATCTCCATACTTCTCCCTGCTCTCAGTTCTTCCAACAATATACCCAATAACAGCATTGCAGGACCATATGGCAACCTCATACTTAGCTGCTTGTGGAACCACCACACTGCCCTCCAGATGGGCTACACCATTCTACTTCCCCGCTAACAGGGAATAGGTACATCCTAGTCTCCACATTTTCTTCAGCACTTATATCCCTCTATTTTTTAAAGTTTTATTCACACACCATACAATCCAGCCTAAGTAAACAATCAATGATTCCTGGTATAATCACACAGTTATGCATTCACCACCAAAATCTATATGAGGATATTTTTATTTCTTCTGTAAAGAAAGAGGAAGAGGAGGAAACAAAATGAAGAATAAAGTCATAAAAGATAGAAGGAAAATCAAAATAAAATAAAATATACTGACAAGGTCAAAGAAGAACAACAGCAAGAATCCCATACCACTACCTTATATCCCTCTCTTATAGACTTTTAGCTTTGGTATGTTGCCTTTGCTACAATTAATGGAAGCATGTTATAATGTTACTGTTAAGTATAGGCTCTAGTTTGCATTGATTGTATTTTTTCCCCGAAACCATCCAATTTTCAACACCTTGCAATGCTGACATTCTTTTGTTCATGTAAAAACTTTCTTATATTTGTACATTTAATCAACACCACTGACCTCTCTAGGTTTGGCTAAATTATACAATCCCAGTCTTTATCGTCTGTCTTTCTTTCTGGTGTCATACATGCCCTAGCCTTCCTCTTTCAATGTACTCACACTCATCTTTGTTCAGAGTAATAATGTCCTTTTGAGCCTTTCCTCCTTTATTCTTAGATCTCCTCTTGGACTACATATTGCCTTTAATTGTCATTGTCTCTTTAATTGCTTTTTTTTTTTACACTTAGAAAGCAAAAATACAACATAAACTTAGAAAGCAAAAATACAACATAAACTTTCTCATCCCAATCCCTCGCAAACATATCATTTGATGAGATTAATCACATTCGCAATGTGGTGGCCTCACCACCATTCATTACTAGAACTTTCCCTTTACACAAACAGAAACCCTACACCCGTTAGGCATTAACTGCCCATTACCCCTGCCCCCACCTCTGATAAACTGTATTCTACTTTCTGTCTCTATGCATTCACATATTCTCTGTTATTCCCTTTGTGGATGTCCTGGGGCTTAAATTTAATACCCTAGAGCTTCAACAGTCTTTTTTGGTCTGATACCTACTTAACTTCAATAATATACACAAACTATGTTCCTTTATCCTTCCATCTCCCCACCTTTATGTAGTTCTTGTCACAAATTTTATATTTATACATTATGAGTACAAAACCATTGATTTATCACTGCATTTTATGAATTTGCCTTTCAGATCCTATAGGAAGTGAAAAGTGGAGTTAAAAAACAAAAGTATTATAGTACTGGTATTTATTTTTACCCATGCCATTATCTTTATGAGACATCTTTATTTTCTTCATTCAGCTTTGGTCGATTGTTTCATGTCCTTTTCTTTCAATCTTCAGGACTCCCTTTCGCATCTCTTGTAGGGCTGATCTAGTGGTGACAAACTCCCTCATTTTTGAAAGACAGTGATGCTGGATATAGAATTCTTGGTAGGCAATTTTTTTCCTTTTAGCACTTTAGCAATATCACCCAATTACCTTCTTTCCTCCATGGTTTCTGATGAGATATTAGCATTTAATCTTACTGAGACTCCCTAATATGGGACACATTACTTCTCTCTTCTGGTTTTCAGATTTCTCTCTTTACATTTGGCATTTAACAGTTTGATTGTAATATGTAGCAGTGTGGGTCTATTTGGGTTTATCCTGTTGGGAGTTTGTTGAGTGTCTTGGATGTGTATATTCACGTCTTTCATTAACTTTGGGAGTTTTTCAGCCATTATTTCTTTACATATTCTTTCTGCCCCTTTCTGTCTTTCTTCTCCTTTTGGGACTCCCACAATGCCTATATTGGTAATGTTTGATGGTATCACACAGGTACCTCAGGCTCTGTTCATTTCTCTTCATTTTTTCTTCTTTTTCCTCCTCAGACTGAATTATTTCAATTGTCTTATCTTCAAGTTCACTGATTTCCTCTTCTTCTAGCTCCAGACTGTTGCTAAATCTATCTAAAGATTTTTTTTTTTTTTGTATTTCTATTACTGTGGTCTTCAGCTCTGGTTGGTTCCTTTTTATAATCTCTATCTCTGTATTTATATTCCCTTTGTGTTCCTCTCTAGTTTTCCTAGTTTACATTCTTTGTCCTTGTTTTACATTAGCTCTTTGAACATATTTAGAACCATTTTTTAAAAATCTTCTTTTTGTATGACCCAGGTCTGTTTCTCCCTGTTGATGGTATCTAATGCATTAATCTTTTCCTTTGCATGGGCCATTGCTTCCTGTTTATACATTTTGTAATATTTTGTTGAAACCTTGACATTTTGATATTTTAATGTGTTATTGATCGAATTTAGACTCTGAGGCATCTGTTCCTTAAGCTTTTATCTAGCTTGTGTTATGACAGAGCTTTCCTTGAATGCCAGGAGCTAGAAAAATAAGAAAAGAAGGGAAGAAGAAAAGAACTTGCTTGGTCTATACAGATTGACCTGTGCTTGTGCTCTCATTCAGAGCTTAGTCATACAATGCATTTGGAGAATAGCTCTTGGCCAAAGCATAGGGTCTTTCCCTATGGTTCTTTGTTGCACATATATCTTGTCCTGCCCATGCATATGTGGCCTAGGAATTTCATGTCACTGCTTTCAGAGAAAGTTCCATGAGTACTAGAGAGGAATGTGTATCCTGGTGATTTGGCATGTAATGCTCTATATATGTTTGTTAAGTCAAATTCATTTATAATGTTGTTTAGTTTTTCAATTTCCTTATTGGTCCTCTGTCTGATTGAGTTATCTATAGAAAAGAGTGATGAATTGAGTCTCCCACAATTATTGTGGAAACATCTATTATTTCCTTCATTTTTGCCAAAGTTTGTCTCATATATTTTGGGGCAACTTGACTAGGTGCATAGACATTTATGATTGTTAGTTCTTCTTGTTGAAATGTCCCGTTTTTTAGTACATAGTGCTCTTCTTTGCTAATATGATATCCTTGCATTTAAACTCTGTTTTATCTGAGATTAATATTGCTACCCCTGCTTTCTATTGGCTGTAGCTTGCATGGAATATTTTTTCCCATCCTCTCACTTTCAATTGTAATTATTTTTACTTTGAACATTCAGTTTCATTTAATGAAATTTAAACCAACAAAAAAGACTACTATATTCATATATTTAACATTTCCAGGGTTTGCCATTTCTTCGTAAATTTCTGAATTTCTATCTGGTATCACTTTATTTTTAGTCTGAAGAACTTCACATGATATTTCTTGAGTGCAGGTTTGCTGGTATCCCATTCTTTTAGCTTTAATGAAAATGTACATATTTCACCATTGTTAAACATTATTTTTCAAATATAGAATTTTAGATTTGACTTTTTGTCTTTCAGTACTTTAAAGGTATATTCCATTGTCTTTTGTAATTAATTGCTTCCAAGGAGAAGTTAATGGCTATCCTTATTTTAAGTAATTTTTCCCCTTCTAGTTCATTTTAAAATTTTTCTTTATCATTTGTTTTCAACTATTTGATTATTATTTGCTTTAGCGTGATTTTCTTTGTGTTTGTCTGGCTTTTCATTTTTTAATTTTTTATTTTAATTTGGGTTTATTGTTCTCCTCAAATTTGGAAAAAGTTCTCCCCATTATTTCTTTAAATTATTTTTCTGTTCTCTGCATTTTCTGGGATATTTCAAGTCTGTGTATGGTAGACTCATTAATATTGTCCTGTAAATCACTGAGGCTCTTTCTTTTTTCCTTTTTGGTAGTCTTTTTTCTCCCTATGTATGCACAGCTTAATAATCAGCTAAAGGCTCAAAAGGAGCTCTCTGTAGATTTATAGAGCTCTTTCTCTGCATTGATCCGTCCTATCTGGTACACTGATCCATGAATTCTAAATGATTCAGCTTCTCCAAACTCTGAGCTCTTTCTCCTCTGACGGAGACCACTGTGCTCTGCTTGGATTACTTTTCTCTCCACTGAACCCTGGAAAGTGCCAATCAGAAGAAGCCAGAGATGTTGTAAAGCTCATGTTGTTTCTCTTCTTTCAAGTATCACAGGCCTGCACTGCTGGTTGTCTTTTGTCTGGTTAATGTAGTTTCATACACTTTGTCCAATTTTCTAGTTGTTTTTGGTGACAGAGAAAGTCCATTACCAGAATGTTCATTACGGACAGATGGACAGAAGAATACCTCATGGATGGAAGTAGAAATCCTTTATTTTCCATTTAAATTTTTCCCAACTATTACTTTGAAAAATTTCAAGCATATGTGAAAAGTAAATTCTTTATTTTTTTGAAAAAGAAATAAAATGTAACAGATTCAGCTAAAGTTCTAACACTTCTGTTCTGTCTTTTCCCATTGCCTACAGGTAATTACAATAATGAAGTTGGACTGTATCATTCCAGTGATGGATGTTATATTTATATGCCATAAACCATACTAATGATCACTAAGTAGAAATTAAGTGGCTAATTCTACTGGTGGTGATAAAGTTTCAATGAGACTTATTAAAATGTTGTTACTACATATGTGAATGTGTAAACTTACAAATACTCACTATGGAAAAAAGACACATTTTGAAATTTTTCCAGGTTATTTAATTGCTGGAGGGAAAAATAAACTCCCTGATACTCATCTCAACCAGATTTCTGTTTAAACATGCCAAATAATGTGGCTGAAGCCCTTAAGGGTCTATTTCCATGGTTTGAAAGTACACTATATATTTTAATGGGTCATGTGAATTGCACTGTTAAGAAGCTAGAAAAAAGAACTGGACCCCAAACATCTTCTTTTCATTACTCTTCATTTTCTTGTCAAGCAGAGGATGGTTATGGCTCCCTGAAGCTGCTGTAGACACTAACATGTACAGAAACATGTCATAGATGATAATTATGTGTACACACTTGTTGATTGTTTCTTATCATTCTACTATATGATATCTCTCACTTTGGTGAAAGCTAAGAAAGCTATGTTTCTATATAGCTTTATAGAGATAAATTGGTAGAAATGTTCACATAATTGCATTCATTAAACCAACTCAGCTTATTAGTCTGCAGTATAGGAATAGTATGGATCAATGTCCTGGGAGTTGAAATGGGAATTCTTAATTTTTGTTATTTCTAGGGCTGTGAATTCTGGTCCCAGAGATCCAGAGTGAATGAATTATTGCTTTCTATCTCAGTGATTACATATCTATTTAAATTAGAAGCAGCCAGTACAAAGAGAAGAATAAAACTACAGAAGAACACAGAAGGGGCAAGTATTTGCTTTGCCAAAAAGAGTCTTGTAGTTGAATTAAGTTTCAAGTGTACAGGCTCTCAACAGACATGTTAAACAGATGAAGGCATTGAGAAGAGTTATGGCATTGAAGGTGTGCAATAACATTTACTCAAAAGAAACCTGAATCTCTAATGGAATTTTTGTATATTTGAGAAAGGAATTTCAAAAATAAAATAAAATCAGTACAAGAATAAATATATGAATGCTAAACAGGAAATGGCAATCACCTGAGAAGAGAAATCAGTGCTGTTATAGGATCTCCAACATTTTTAAAGTATTTCAAACACTAAAAAGTACAAAAAAACACACACAAAACCCCAATATCCATGCAAGAAATACTTATTGAGTACCTACTCTATACTAGATATTCCTCTAGGCACTGGGAATGTGACAGTGAACCAAAGTGTCCTTGCCCCCATGGAGCTTACATTCTAGTGGGAGGATATAGACAATTAACAAAATAAGTAAAATATGGAGAGTATTTTAGTTGGAAGAAACACTACAGAGAAAAATGAAACAGAAGGGATAGAAAGTGTCTTAGCAGGGGACTAAAATTTCTAAAAGGTTAGTGAGGAAAGGGCTGCGTACTTGAGGAGGGGACTGTTGGGACAAAGGTGGAATTTGTGAGAGGGAGAACACAGAATAAGAGGGTGGGGAGGTAACAGGGCTCCTATCGTGCAGCCCTATTAGATTAGTGTAATGGGTGTTTTGTGCTGAGTGACACAGAAAGACATTGGAGAGTAGAGGTTTGTCGTGGTCTGACAAAGAGATGATGCTCAGATCAACCTGAACGATGGCAACATAGACTCATGTTTCCACTACTCCAAGTAAAATAACATGGACTATTTTTATAGGCATTATTCAAGTTTCTCTATTCATGAAATAGAAATTAAAAATAAAAATATTGCAGATTAAGTTAAATTCCCAAAACCTCCTTCCCTTCTTCTTGCCCTGAGATAATCTCTGAAATTTCGGATATCCCTGAATGAGCACGTGTAGCATGCTAGTGCTTCATGCTTCACTACATAGATGTTATAGATATTATTAAAGTGTCACATGCATTTTACAGTGTGTATTAGTCAAGGTGCTCCAGAGAAATAGAACTGAAAGTATATACATGCAAATATTATGAGATTTATTATAGGAATTGGCTACTTGACTGCAGACATTGGCAAGTCCAAATTCTGAAGGGTGGGCTAGAATTTGGGAACTCTGATTAAGGAGAAGCTGGCTGGCTGAGGTAGAGATGGAAAGTATTTTTTTCTGACAGCTGAATTTCTTGCTTTAAGGCCTTCTGCTGGTTGGGTGAAACTTCTCTCATTGCTGAAGGCAATCTCCTTTATTGATTGTAGATGTAATCAGCTGTAATGGCAGTCAATTAACTAATGACTTAAATACCCTTACAGTAACAGTCTGGCCAATGCATGCTTGAGGAAGCAACTGGACATCATAATCTAGCCCTTGGCCCACAAACTTCAACATTGCATAGCAGATGGCATCTTCAAATATGGTAAGTGTGGTTGCTATACAAAATACTTGAAACTCCATCTCTGTGTCTTTTTTCATAAAATGTGGGAGCAATTCATTTGGTATCAAATGGTTTTATTGTTGATTAATCAATTACACATGGAATTTCAGAAGGTGTTCTATTAGACCTTTACTTCAGATTCAAGTGCTATATCCTAGTCCAAACAGAGTCCATAAAGTGATGACAATTGGAACTGGCTTCTCTAGCCAAGTTCATGTATACTCAAGATTTGTGCCGATGTGTAATGCTCTTTTCTAGGTCCTAGGGAAACACATGTGGCCACACTCCTTTGGTTGAAAGAAACTGTCCCGTCACCCCTGGTCCCTTCTTCTAGCGTTTACCTTTCTTTTCCTTTCCGTATTTGGCTCCTATAGACTCTTCATCTCTAACTGAAGCATCACATTTGCATTAGTTTCACATTGCAGTTGTAATAAACTATCACAATTTATCAGCTTAAAATAACAACATTATTTTATAGTTCTGTAAGTCATAAGTCAGATGCAGATCTTACTGTGCTAAAATCAAGGTGTTGACAGGGATGCATTCCTTTCTGAAGGGTCCTGGGTAAAATTTGTTTCCTTGCTTTTCTCTTCTTCTGGAGGTTGTCAGCATTACTTGATTTATGGCCCTCTTCCATCTCCAAAGCCAGCAATGGCAGGTCAAGTACTTCTAAAGTTGCATCCTTTGAACTCCACTTCCATTTTTAATGATGCTTGTGATTACATTCAATTTACCCAGAAAATAATAAGGTCAGCTGATTAGCACATTAATTCCAACTTCAACCTTAATTCCCTTTTGCTATGTATGGTGGCTTGGAATTATGTACCCCAGAAAAACATTTCTTAATCTTAATCCATTCCTGTGGGTGTGAACCCCTTGCAAATAGGACCTTTTGATGAGGTAACTTTAGTTAAGATGTGGCTCAACTGAATCAGGATGGGTCTTAATCCTATTACTGGAGCCCTTATAAAGAAGGCTGCAGAGAGAGAAGCCAGAAGCTGGAAGTCAACAAACCCAGGAAGAGAAAGAAGATTCCACCATGTGCGTGACCATGTGATGGAAAAGCCAAGACACCCCAAAGGTTGCCAACCAGCCAAAAGATAATGACCCCTGGAGGAAGCAAGCCTTCTCATCTCAAATCGTGAGCCAATAAATTTCTTTAGTTAGCCAACCCATTGCATGGTATTTGTTTTAGCCACTGTAAAACTAAAACACAGTGGAATGTAGCATATTCACAGGTTCTGGGGATTAGGAGATGTGCATCTTTAGGGACTATCCTTCTGCCCACCACAATCTCTTCTTATCATCAGTCATTCTGAAATCCCCAAGCACTGAATGCTGAGATTTTAAAAAATATGTGGAAGTAAAATTTGTCCTCTCCTCAATAATTTTTATTAAAAAATCTGATCTGAATTAATGTGAAGCTATGCTTAGTTTTAAATTATTGTTTTTAGAGGGAATATTCACATATTTCCTTACAAGAGATACTAAAGTCTTTGAGTATGAGGTACTCCCCATGGGAGAAATGATGCAACATATAGTACATACACTGTATTATTTTTCTAAATCTAAGACATTCTAAATTCCAAAAGTAAGGGAATGTGGTCCTGTATTATTATTCCCAGCCTTTAGTTATATTTCAGTGAACCCCTTCTCTTTTCTCTTCCCTCAGGCTTACTAGGTTACAGGCTCCAGGAGAAAGAGAGAGGAAATAAGTCCCACCCTCCTCTTTGTGGTTATGTTTAGTTGAAGTATCCCAGGTACTGGAAGAGCACAGAACACACACTGATTGGAACTCTGAATGAATGGGTTTCTGAATGTGCATTCATTTACCCTGCGATGTTTCCATTCTATTGTGTACATGCAGTAGGATGTTGTTTGGGTTCCAACCTACGTTTTGGTGACCTCATAAGGAGACCGACATGGATACTAAGGCCTTGAATAAGCTCTGGTTTAGTCATTTCCATTACCTTTAGCTTCCACAAGGAAGTATTTGTTTGAGAAGTAAATTCAGTTTAAATACTAAAAATGAAGATTAACTGGAATTTGGTATCAACTTTCTAAAGGCTTTCATTTCCTTCCATTCACAAATTCAACAGATATTTACTTAGAACATCCTATAGGCACTATTCTAGATATTGAGAAAATTAAATAGAATTAGACCTCCTAATTTAAATTTTTTGTACAATGTGGTGAGAGAAATGATAAAGAAGTGTACACAAGAAACATAAGTGTTTATTGGGCTGTGTGCTGGTTTGGATGTATTACGGCATCCAAAATGCCATGTTCTTTAATGCAATCTTGTTGGGGAAGATGCATTAGTATTAATTAGATTGGAACCTATTGATTGGGTGTTTCCATGGAGATGTACTCAATCAACTGTGGGCAAGACCTTTGACTGGATAATTTCCATGGAGTTGTTACCCCGGCCAGTCAGGGTGGGTCTTAATTAAATCACTGGAGCCATATAAAAAAGATGACAAATAGAAGGAACTCAGTGCTTCTGCAGCCAAGAGAGACACTTTGAAGAATGCACAGGATCTGAGAGTGGAGCTGGAGCACAACCTGGGATCAGCAGAGGCCAGCCACATGCCTTCCCAGCTAATAGAAGTTTTCCCGATGCCACTGGCTTTCCTTTGGTGAAGGTATACTTGTGTTCATGCCTTCAGTTGGACATTTTCATGGCCTTCAGACTGTAACTTTGTACCCAAATAAACCCCCTTTATAAAAGCCTATCCATTTCTGGTATTTTGCATAATGGCAGCATTAACAAACCAGAACAGACTGGATATTGCATTTTATTTTTGCACTTAGTCAAAAATAAGTGGCAGTGATATGAACAGGTAGTTCCACATTCTTACCATTTTTGAAGTTATATACTGGGACTTTACACAATCAGACTGTGTAAGTTCCAGGTGACATTACATTCTGACAAAATCACAAGGATTGAGAGACAATAAGAAATCCTTACAAACTAAGGCTCTTTGCATATATTGAATGGTAGTGGGGGTTGTGCCAGTGTATTTTACAGGTGAGCTGATTAAATAGAAGGTCCAAAATCACTGACCAGACAGAGTACATACCCAGTAAATAGTCATAGGATAACTTTTGTTGCACTGGGATCTTGCTGCTGGAGCTCTGCTGTTTTGTTGCCTATTGCATGACCAGAAATCACAGCTCTATATTTTATCCCATTGCTCAGACACTCAAGAGCTCCTGTTGTACTTCACCTTTGTGCACTGCTTGCTGTCAGTTGCTGTCTTCCTCAAGGACTATGTTCTTGCTACTTGGCTTCCTGCTGGTGTTCATTCCCAAAACCAGCATTCCAGGCTGTTGACCCTTTGTGTCTCTGCCAACCTGCTGTAGCTAATTGTCTGTGCATGGATGAGTACCAATATGTGAAAGATAATATTTTAAGAAATGACTCAAATATAAACTTGCATCTTGTTCTCCAATGAATAATGAGAATATTCCCTTTCAGAAACCACAAGTCTTCTCTTCAGTCTCCTCAGAACTGACCTCATCTCCTGGTCCCTCAGGGTGTAGACCATGGAGTTCAAGGCAGGGATGATGACAGTGAAGGTGATGGAGACAGCTCTGTCCATGGCGAGGGCAGTGGAGGGCTGAGAGTAGACACAGATGCAGGGCACAGTGATGTGGGAGTGCAGGTGGAGATGGCCTTCCTCCTGCCCTCCCCAGTGGACAGAGAAGGTCTGATTTTATTCACTTTTCACTTTGTTTCTATTGGATTAAATAAATGCTCAGATGCCTTTCAGTAACAACATGATAGGAATTAATTTCAATACCATTTTATAATTTTGAAAGCTACTGCACACCCAATTACAATAAATTTTCCTTTCAATCCTCTGAGGTTATTTTGGCCCATTGCCCTTCCTTCTACTATCTTTAAGAAATCACAAGTTTTACCTTTACTTTTTAAAATTTCATTCCATGAATACTCAGGGATTGTGGATAAATGATGGGATTTAACATAAAGATGACAAGGACGGTGATGGAGATGGCTCTGTTCCTGAAGAAAGTAAAGCTCAAGGCATGCATCTATAGATAAAGGGCATGAAATGCAGGCTTATCACAGAGAAGCAGGAAGTACAGTACCTTCCTATAAAATGTAAGCACTGTCTGTTCAGCTTGGGATTTGAATTTTCTGATGAAGTACAGAACAGTAAATTCACACCAGCTCAAGATGGAAGCAATGTCCTCTCCCTCACTCACTCCCTGTAAAATTTCCTCTCCTGGTTGGAAAGGAAATGGCAGATCCAACTGAGACATTTTTCAATTCATTATATTTGGCCCATTTGAGTCAGGAATAAGCAACCTTTTGTTGCTTGAGGATCAATTCAGGAGAAATAATAAAGTTCCTGAGAGGCTTAAGTGATTGGTAGAAGGTCACACAGCAAGTTAGTGGTGAAGTCAGACTTTGACTTTAACACAATGCGTGTTCCACTCCACATCACTCCAGTAATTTCTGGGAAGACTTGCAATGGTGATAGAGGTGACAGAGCTGCTCAGCATTAGAGGAAAAAGTCCATACGCAGCCTAAGCTTCTGTCTGAGTCAGGTAGCACCACTGTATAGATAGAAGGTCCCCAAATCAGCTCTGAGCTGGGAAGCATCATGCTTAGTCTATGTAAAAACAATCTTGGGAAGGTGAGTGCCTTGGGAAATTATGTGGATAAATAAACCAAAATAGCACTTTGCCTCACATTTGCTCTGGAGAATGTGACTACTTGTCTTGTTTCCCCAGTTCATTTGGTCCATGAGGACACAGTCAACTTCACAGCATGCACCAACAGGTGGCATGTTTCATTCAAAAGACTACTGAGCCACTGGCCTTGCTAGAAACCAGTCCAATTTATTAAAAACTCTCCAAAGAACTCTATTTTCTGCACTTCTCTCCATCTATCCTCTCTTCTCCATCCTCAGTTAAGCCCTTAGCATCAGTTCTTAGATTGTTGCAGTCGTCTCCTAACTAGTCTTCTTTCCTTTGGTCTAGTTTTCTCTAATTTATCCTCTCTGTTGTTTCCAGAAATATCTTTATAAGTCATAAATGAGACCATTTTATTCCTTTGTTTGATACTTTTCAATGGTTCCCTATTGCCTACCGAACGAAAGTTAAACTTCTTTTACAGCACTTGAGACTTTGCTCCATCTTGGACATTATTTGGTGCCCTACTTCCTTTGATCCTCTGTTTCAGTGGCTCAACCTTTATGCAAATTCTTGCTGGTCCACAGCCTTGCATCTGTGCTCCTGTTGTTTCTTCTGCCTGCCATGTCCTTCTCATTCTCAGAATCTCCCATTTGCCTTGACAAACACTGAACTTTTAACACTCAGGTCCAGGGTCTCCCTCTGTGAAATCTTTCCTGGCACTCTCAGCCTGATTCCTCCTTTCTGACTCTATCATTCCCTGCCCTGACTTCTCTTCTAGCACCAATGACAGTTTATCTCATGCAATTTCTTATGTCTATGTCTCAGTTCAGTATAACTTCCCTATTAAACTTCAAGCTCATTTTGTTTCCTTAGTGCTTCACATATTCTAATATTGTCAGAGCCTTACCATATCCTGGACACAGGGTAGAAGCTCAACAAGTGATTTTGAATTAATGAATAAACATAGTTGAAAAGTGCACACCATGATTTATAAGTGCTGGTAGTGGAGTATTGGTGAGTGAGAGGGGCCATGATGAATAAGGGCTAAGAAAATATTTTGCTGCTGCCTTTGACTTGGTCTCAGTGATGTCAGATATTTATTTTTTGATTCAGGCTACAAAATAGCTCTGTGACCCTGAGAAAGTCACGTTGCTTCTCTGTGTCTCAATTCTCAGATGTAGAATGTGGGAGCTGCCTAGTGTGAGGTGGTATGGGATGATGTTAAGAGCTTTTGGGTACACCATATTTAGGTGAGAATCTTGCCCCTTCCTCCTTCTTACCTGGGGAAAGTCCTTTAATTTCTTTCAGTTTCTTCCTCTGCAAACTGGGAAACATAACACTTACTTCATTGGGAAGTGTAAGTAGTAAATATAATGTTTGTAATGTACCCAGCACATAGTAGGCACTCCATACATTTTGCTTCTTTCCCTTTCCCCTGAAAACAAGATGTCCTCTGTCTTTCACTAAGGGTTATTTATAAAGATATTTACAAAACTTGAATGCTATTCAATAAAATAATGGCTTATCTTTGCACTTTCTTATTTTTGTTCAGTGAACCTGTGTGAATGGACCAACAGAGGCTTAGGTGCTGGGTCAGTGGGTCTGCGAGCAGGGCTGGCTCTGGGCAAGGGGGAGGGAGACCCCGTGAGTCATCAGTAATGTGTGGGTGTGGCCCTGGCTTTGGAACTGTCGCACTTTTGGAGGTAATTTGGAGTTAAAAACATTCTTTGAAGTATGCTCCCATTTTTTAGAAAGAGCTCCTTGTACCTCATGGACAGATTTAAGCTGGGACAAAATCCGATCTTTCTATACAACTCAACTGCTCTTTCAAACACAAGTTGTCTTCTCTTTTACTATTTCTGCAGCATTCTCTCTCTTTTGAAGATCCTCCCCTTTCTCAATGTTTAACATCCACTTCTTTATTTTTCTGTCACTACAGTTTTCAACTATTTTTCAGCATTTTATATATCTGGTACATTTTTAGTGCTCTTTATGTTCATGTATGACTCACAATGTCTCACACACACAGTAGTTCTTTATCTAAATCCTTCAGCGTCCAACCATGAATTTACATCAGTGATTCTGGGCCTCAGTGAATACAATGTTGGGGAATAATATGTTTAAAGGTGAAGTTGTTCTGGAGATCGGATATACCAGACTTCAGTGTTTTCTTTCACTGTTCACATTGGAAAAAGCCACATTGTCATGGCTTCTTCTACCTGTACCAAAGAGTCCCCACCACGTGCACTAGTCCCTCAGGCCCAATCTTAATACAAGAATTAGCAAAGGGAATTTTATTGGATGTGACTGTGGAAATGGAATGGACATTTTGCTGCTAGTGTTGGAGTCCCAGTGGGAATTATTAAGCAGTCTCCAAGTCATCACTGCATGCAAGTTCACACATATGCATACACCCACACCACACACAGGTACATACACATGAAGACATCCACATTTCTCTGCTTTCTAAATTCTTGCAAGGCCACAGAGGACAAAATCATCCATGTATTCTATGATTCTCTGAGTTTTGGGGAAATTGCTCTGTGGAAACATCTAATGTATTCTCAATGAAGGTGATATCATCCCAAATGAGAAACCATTGGTTCTGG
This sequence comes from Choloepus didactylus, assembly GCF_015220235.1. Taxonomy (NCBI): domain Eukaryota; kingdom Metazoa; phylum Chordata; class Mammalia; order Pilosa; family Megalonychidae; genus Choloepus; species Choloepus didactylus. The sequence goes on from NC_051312.1 coordinate 16,300,931, forward strand.
GGGTAAAAAATAATAAATATAGCAATGGTTGGGGCCCTTCAAGGCTATCATATCATATAATACCACATCTCTGGTATTAAAGGTTCATGGATTGATGATTAAGAAAAAAATCTCTAAGAAGTCCTCTTATGGGGGCAATAATTTTAAAAGGAGGGGAAGCAGTGTCATATGATTAAGAGTCTTAACACAATGTCTCTGTCTTATAGGATGTGTAGAGGATTACAGATTTTGTCACCTTCTGGGATCTCCTTGGCAGAATATGAATGAATTACAACAATTTTACACCTTGCAAAAACTTGTTTAGTGTGTTGCAATTTCTTGACCTTCCTTAGTCTTCTGGATGAATTTTTAATGGCCATGGAAGCTGAAGGATGGAATTTGAGCTGAGCCTAGAGAGAGGAGACTGATCATTTCTCTATCTACTCTCTTGAAATCTTCCCCTGGAAAAGGGGTGGATTCTTACTTACACAGACCCAATGGGGATTCCTGTATGACCCTAAATAAGATATGTTTCTTTTCTTTCCTGGTACACAAAATGGGCCTTGAGTGTGTGAAAAGGTATTTTTTATGTACTTTTATTTGAGCTACTGTGGCTTGCCTTGAATTATCTATGAATGCTATATATAATTTTCCTCCAGCTTATAAAAGCCTTGGGGGTGAAATAGAAAAAGGAGAAAGGGAAGGAGTTTTTGAGACTAAGTCCAGTGGGCAAATCAGTACAATGGAGATGAGAATAAGAAATTCTTGGTCTATGTATAGATTTGTCCATGTACATATGTATGTATGGCTTAACACAACTTGAGCTATTCCTTTTCTTTCCACTACTTGGTGAAATATTTTAGGTTTCTAGACTCCAAATACATAAAATCAATAAACGATTTTAACAACTGACAGGAAATGACAAGTCACCAGAAACAGCATGTTATATAAATAAATACATCTATATTCTGTATATTATATTTAGGAATAGGTTGATAATTAATAGGGAATATTGATTGAATACTTGCTTAGTGCCAGGAACAGTGCTGACTTTCACAACTGTCATTCTCATAACAGTTATCATATTTCATCCTCATGACAACCTTGTGAGTGGGTAATGTTATTTCCATATAAAGGTGGTTAAATAGGGGTGAAGCATGTGGGCATGAGAATCACACATTGCACCAAAATGGGATTTAGTATGTTGATTTCAGTCTTATACCCCATACTTCTTCCCAATCTAGCAGCCTGATAGCTCATGTTGTTCAATCTCCTATCTTCCTTTTGTTCTTATATCCTCTCTAATAGAGTTGAATGGCTATGAGGATGCACAGAGAAAACAGCTAGCTGTCTCTTACCCTTAGGTTAGAAGTTTGAGAAAACTAAATCTGTTTTAGAGTTGTAGTCTCAGTCTGACTCCCTCACCCCAGTTCATTGCTCTCAGAAGACCCAAGCCGCCTCTGCAGTCTCCTCATGGCTGACTTCATCTTCTGGTTCCTCAGCGTGTAGATCATGGGATTCAGCATGGGGGTGATGACCGTGTTATTGATGGATATTATTGTGTCCACGGGCAGTGTGGTGAAGGGCCGGCAGTATATATAGACGCAAGGAACGAAATGGAGAGTCACCACCAGGATGTGGGAGGTGCAGGTGGAGAGGGCCTTGTTCCGCCCCTCTCCAGAGTGGGATCTCAGCATCACCAGAATAACAGTGTAGGACCCCAGGAGTAGGAGGAACCACAACAGGGTCACTAGACCATTGTTAGAGATCATGAGAAGCTCCAGAGCAAAAGTGTCTGTGCAGGCCAGTTTTACCACCTGGGGCACATCACAGTAGAAGGCATCCAGGATGTTGGGGCCACAAAAGGGGAGTGGAAGCATCAGAATTATCTGGACAATTGAATGCAAACCACCCCCTACCCAAGAAGCCACCACCAAGGCCATCCATACCCCTCTCCTCATAATGGTCACATAGTGGAGGGGTTTGGCAATTGCAAGGTATCTATCATAGGCCATCACAGAGAGGAAAAAAATATCTGCCCCACCACAAAGTGGAAGAAAAAGATCTGTGCCATGCAGCCATTATAGGAGATGGTTTTTCTCTCTGACAAAAGATCTGCCAGGAACTTGGGAACTGTGATGGATGAGAAAACAATGTCCAGGACTGATTTGTTCCATAGGAGAAAGTACATGGGAGTGTGGAGGTGGCACTCACAGGTCACAGTGACCACAATGAGGACATTGCCCAACACGGTTGTTACATACACAGCCAGGAAGACCACAAACAAGAAAAGCTCCAGTTCCCGGAAGCTAGTGAGTTCCAGAAATACAAACTCCTTCACATTGGTGTGGTTGCTCCGGTCCATAGTGGGGATGACCTTCTTCCATGTCTACCTTGGGAAAAGTTATGTTAGAGTTAGGAGTGTGGTGCCATGAGGCACCAGCATCATTTATCACCTATCATCATGAGGCTCTCTCAGCATCCAGAGCATCGTGACTGCTCAGAAAGACTAGACTAGAGTCTTCCCTTTTGTGGTCTGGGAATTATCCTGACGATTCTTCTTTCCTATTGAGAACTTGGGTTGACAGGAAGAACCATCACACTCATGGATCCTATGTCCTGACTTAGATGGGAGGGAGAAGTATGGACTGTGGTCTGTTTTGACTATGACTTATCCTGTAGGAGTAACTTTTTCACATGCATTTAAATCTTTATATTCTACCAAGAGCTTTCACTTGCAACATCTCATCTCAATTCTGGTGGTGTCTCTGTGAGGTCTACAGAGTGGTTGTGATTATCTTCATTTTTTATATGGGGAAACAGAAGTTAGAGCAGTTAATGTCTTGCCTACACTGCATGATTGCCAAGTTAGTAAGTTGCAAATCGAGGATTTGAACCCAAATCGGTTTGACTCTAAGGGTCTTTTCACTGCACCATTCTGTCAGATGGGAGAGTCACAGGGGATGACTTTGATCACATAGTAGTTTACCATAGTCATAAGGGGTAGGTAAGGCCTAAATAGTTAATTAAGTATCCCAACTACTTAACCCTGGCTTTCTCCCTTAAAGGAAAAGAAGAATTGGGCCCTTGTAAGTATTCTTCCCCAGTATTCTGGCAAATCTGGACCTTATTGTGGGAAAACAAGCCTCTTGCTATAGTGTAAAGCTGCAGTCTTTGTTCAGGGCACATGAAAATATCACAAACTCACTGAAGCCTCATTGGACCGCAAAGGTGACTTAGCCCAACCCTCCTCATTTTTGGATTGAACAGAGAAGGACCATTATTTTTTCTCAGAATTGGACTATGAATTGGTGAAAGAGAGAGGATTTTAACCAGGTTTATTTGATCCAAAGTCTGATGATTTTCTACTATTTTGCTGTATTATTACAAAACAGCTTTTCAAATCAGATATCCAGCCATCAGACTACAAAACTCTTTATAACAAGAACATCTGTATATCCCAAAGATGCTCATATTCCAGATAACTTTAAACATTTAAATAGTTGAGATGACCAAAATGGAGTTCTACATTATAAATAGACAAGCTTGTCATTCAAAGCAATTGAATTATGTCTGAAGAAAATATGATAAAAAATCAGGCAGCAGGCTACAAGGAAAAAGATTATAAAACCTTCCTTGAAATAGCATAATAAAGCATTCCATAAACAACCTATTTCTTAATATTCCCTTTTTCAGTTGAGTGTATCTTACGGTTTAATTTGTGGGGATTGAGACATATAGAAATGCTTTTAAAAATGTTCTCTATTTAAAAATTTTTTTGATATTCCTGTCATTAACATAATTTAATTCATGGGCAAAGTGGATTGCCTCGTTAATTGTTCTGTTTATATGCATTCAATAAGAATCCTACTTTAATATGCCGGCATCAGATAACATGTTACCTAGAATTGGTACTCTCTACTTTTTCACTGACACCTAGCACACAGCTGACATCTATGCAGATGGAATAATATAATTGAAATGATGTTATTACCTTTTATTGAGGGAGTTGTGATGGTTAATTTCATTTGTCAACTTGGCTAGGAGATGGTGCTGAGTTATTTAGTCAGGCAAGCACTGGCCTGACTGTGACTGTGAGAGTATTTCATGGACAGATTTGAATCATAAGTCAGTTGATTGCATCTACAGTTGATTACATCTACAAGCAATAAAGGCGATTGCCTTCAGAAGTGATAGAAGTCTCATCCAATCAGTTGAAAGCCTTTAAGGGAGAACTGATGACTTCAGCAGTCGGAAAGAAGAATTTCTATCTCTACTTCAATCAGTCAGCTTCTCCTGGGGGCACTCAACTTGCAGCTGCCTTATGGACTCTGTACTTGCCAATACCCACAGATTCTGTCAGTTTTTTTTTTTCTAGAGAACTCTGACTTATACAGGAGTCTACAAAGAGAAGTGCCTCTACTTTAGGATTATATTGTGGGTGGAAACTATTCAGTACTCTCCTACAACCCAGTGCAGGGGAGCTCCCCTGGGAAACCAATAGGATTCCTCATTTTAAACAATGAGAACTATGTAACTGATCGTGATTTTTATTTTGGCTTCCATGACACTCAAAAGCATATGAGTGGCTGAATTTCCTACTTCAGATTTTTTCAAGTGTAGTCTTAACATTTTCTTATTTATATTTTGTTGTTTTATTGTGTTTGCTTTGTTGCTGTTGCTGCAAAATATCCCTAATCCTTTGTGGAATGTGATTAGGGGAATATATTGGTAACTAGGGTAGAGGTAGGTTTTCACAGGGGCATGGGAATCAACTGAGCATAAGTCATTAACTATGAAGACTAGATTGGAATTGGGCACTATTCACATCAGCAGTGACATCTGGGGGGAGAGGGGTTGAGAGGGGTTGGAGACCAGGAGTGGCAAGTGGCACTGTAGGCTTGTAGAACGTGGAGGGTATGGGGCCTGCAAAAGTCATAAGCTGTCCTCCTTAGTTTGCATAGTTGGGCCTTAATTATTATTTTCAAATAATGCTGCATTCAACAATTTGTAAATGCACCTTCATGTGTATCTGTGATTTCTTTAAGGTGAATTTCTAGAAATGAAATTGCTAGGTGAAATAGTATGTTAGTCTTCCAATTTTAACTGATGATTATGGTATTGCAAAGAAACAGCATAATTCTAATCATGTTTGAAGGTTTGATTTCTTTTTATAAATAGAGTCATTGAGCTGAAATAAATTGCAAAACTTTTAAACTTTTCATAGAAATGAAAGACCAAGGAAGATTTTGTCATCTTAATAATATAAATGGAAAAAAAACCAATTAAAATATTAGAATAATATTTAAGTAAATATTTTATAATTTTTGGTGTTTAGAACTTTCTAAGCATTGCACCAAAGATCATTAGATTTGACTAAATAAAAATGTTAAGCTTTCAAGTTTCAGTCACACTGTAAGTTATAAATGAATCACTTGGAAAATATCCATTAAAAAACAACATAAAATAGGTTTAATATCTTTGATGTATTAAGAGCTCTTATAAATCAATAGGAGACAAATAGTCTTTAAAAAATGGGCCATGATTCACAGAGAAATACAATTGGTCAGCCAACATTTAAAAAGATGTTCAATCACACTATTAATCAAAGAGATGCAAATAAAAACTCTAATGAGATGTCACTTCTCATCTAAAAGATTGACAAACAATGAGAAGATTCATTATTGGCATGGACATGGGGAAAGTGCTGCCTCCCTCCATGTGTGGTGGAACTGTTTACATGCACAAGCTTTCTGGGGTCATTCTGGAAATATATGTCAAAACTTTGATCCAGAAATTGTATTTTAGGAATTTATTCTAAAGTGTTAATAAATTTATGCTAAGGAGTTAATAAATTTAATGTTTTATTTAAGTAGAAGGAAAGTTTAGAATAGTGACGTTTAGAAGAAATAAGAATTAAAATTGATGTCTGATGTTTTAACTGGTTCAAAAAAATATGGTACAATAACAGTAGCATAATACAGTATTTGTAGCCATTCCAATTGATAATATATATTTGTAGACATGAGAAGATTTCCTTTTCCCTTTTAGTAAGTTTTAAGCACTGAATGGATCACAGGATGCTATTTTGGAAGAAAATTTCTATGAACCAAGTAAAAGTCTAGAAAGTTGTATATCACCATAATAACAGGGATTATTTGTGGCTAACTGAATTTTGGTGGTTTCTACTTTACAAGAAATTCCATTGTGTCTACTTTTTAAAAATGATTTTAAATGATTTCTGATTTTTAATATCAGAAAAACTCGTGCTCCTATTTACAATTTGAAGTAAAAATTTGTCCCCATTGACTTGAGCTCTGTTATGTGTCTTGGATTTCTCTTTTCCTTTTCTGTAATAGAATAAGTAATAAATCAATTAATAAAACTGATTTATTAAAGGAAAGAGGCATGTGGGGAAGACAGTTCTAACTATTATTTTGTTATGTTATAGTTCCGTGAGGCATTGGCTACAGGCATCCCAAAGAGAGCCTGGGGCTAGCCAAGTAGGATCTCCAGAAACTGTGGGTGAAGCTTTAATTGTTGGCTGCACTATTGAATTAATGTCATTCAACTTGCTATTTTGTCCAATCATCTCAGAAGACTCTAGACTATCAGGCGCAACATCAGATGAGAATAAAAGTGCCCTTTATCGTCTATTATTATAGAACCCAGAGGCAGCTTGTTCAAAAGTACACAGTCTTTGAAGCCAGGTTCAAGTATTTTATATTTTGACTGTGTGACCCTGAGTAAACTATTCAAACTTTATGACCCTCAGATTCTTCATCCATGGAATAGGGAGTGTAGGCTTCTTTGCAGCTTCTTATGAAGGTTACTTGTGATAATTCAGCACTTTTTACCTCCTGACATTATTTATCTGTTTGTTTCTGTCTCCTGCTCCCCAAATGTAAACTCCCTGAAAGAAGAGATTTTGTTTTGTCGTCATTGTATCTCCATTTTCTAGAACTGTACCTGGCACATATCAGGTATTCAATAATTCTTTTTAAATAAATGAATGAACAAGTGGATACACAATGATTGTTGTGCAATAGTTATCCAACAATTACTTGTTCTCCTTTTTTCCACCCTCAGTGTCATCTTAAACTTCCCCATTTTGCCCCCATATTCACTTTTTGCTGTTGTGTAAGTCAATTAAATGCCAATGCACGTGACAGCACATTGTAAACTTCTAAGCACTATTATGTGCAAGGTATTAATACCATCATAAATTCTAAGGTTATATAATTGTGTTTCTCTCCCCACTCTCAGATTAAAGCTAGCTTTTAATCTCCTTTTCAGAGAGAGACTGTGTTTTTTTTCCTACATATTTTGAGTGTTCAATAAATGTTTATGGAATGAAAGTTTAATACCAAAAATATGTCTTCTAATTTGAATGTGTCTTGTGAAGCCTAATATTTTATGTTAGGAGGCAGTACATCTCAATCAGCCTATAACATATATTTCAGTATATGGCATATACTTCAAGACATATACTTCAATACATATACTTCAATAGATATTTTACCTTTTTGGGAATAAAGACCAACACAATGAAATCATAAAATTATATATGTCCTGAACTAAGATTGCCTACAATTGTGTCTTCAGATGCCCTCACCTACCTTTGCAGTTAGAACGGTGATCGTGCCAAGCTCCCCATCTTCACAACTCTGAGTCTCTTCACTCAAACACATATACAGTCTACACTTGTCCATAGACTCTGAATTGGAAGTGTGATATAATAATTAGCACAGGGAATAATGTTGGATACTTTTAGGAAATTTAACTTTTAGTGGAGAAACTGGCAGTTGCAGACACGATGGGATTTATTAAAAGGTTACTAAGCAACATGTGTACACATGCCCTCTCTCTCTCTCTCTCTCTCTCTCCCTCTCTCTCTTTTTCTCTTTCTCTATCCCCATCCCCTCTTCACATACACACACACACATTCATTGTGATAAGACTCTAATGAGGAAGTGGTGAAATCATGTACAAGAAAGCCTGAAGAATCCCCAAAGACCATTGTCCTAAGCTGTGTGAAGATTGAATTTGATGCAAGATCCTTGTATGACACCCATTGCAACAATTATATCAATAATATTCTCATTCAAGAGTCAATTTTCATTTGACACATGTGACACTGGCCACAATTTGTTCATGTAATTGATTTCCTTCAAAAGGATCAATTATAATAATCAGAAATATGTATTTAGTGCTTACTGTTTATCAGACATGGTGCTAGATGCTAAGGATAGAATAACGTGCAGACACATATGATGCCAATCCAAAAGAGTTTAATGTCCCATGGGGAAATCATACATGGAATATGTAATTACAACTGTAATGATTCATACCAAAGGGCAGGAATGGGGAAAGAATGGTGTAGGGTTTAGTCTGGTCCAAGGTGCCTGAGAGTACATCCTTGGGGAATTGGCATTTAGTAATGGTAAGAATCCCTTACATTTATGTTTTAATGTTTTCTAAGAGATTAAAAAAATCCATTTCTTCATTGGGCTCATAACAATCCTGTAAGGTCCAGGCATTGGGAGTGACCATTTTACAGAATTCTTAAGTGGGACTCTGGAGATACCAATAAATTGTTTTCCACTAGATTAGGTCTCCAGGCCTGGAGGTTCCTATAGCCATGGATGGGACTCCAGTTCAGGCCTTCTTAGAGGGTGAATATGGAGGAAACCCCAATATCTCAGTATGTGTGTGGGGGGGGCCTCTATTCCCTTCTCATTTTTCCGCAGTGAAGGACCTACACTGAATTTTTTTTTTGGTCTCCTCCTTCATTCAATCCTTAGGGAGGTAGAAGAGACTTATATGATTGGTACATTTGGGGGAAAAATAAGATGAGATATCTTGGCCTCCTCTTCTTTATTCTCTTCCTTTGAGATCTATCTCCCCTCAGAGAGCGTGTGAACTGTTTTTCCCTTGGCCACCCAGTAAGCAGAGCAGAGCAGTCTGTCTAACTCTGGGTGCCATTTGGGATAGCCACTGGGCCATATTTAAGCCATGTTCTCCAACAGAGCATTGTCAGTAACTAAGGTGATATTTTGATTTACATCTACCTTCCTCCTGACATTTTCTCAGTAAATTATAAACTTTTGTTTAAAAAAAGAGAGAGAATACAATCTGTTAGTTCCCCCAAACTTCAAAGATATCATTTTTCCATTATATTATATAACTTCCAATGTGTCATGTCTGTTAGACCAAATTCCCAGCATGCAGGAACCATATTTCATTGATTTTTGCATCTTTAATGTTGTACCTAGTTGGCCTTAGTGAGTGCAGTTAGAATTGCATGGCTGAAATGTTGAGATGAGCTCTCATCCATACTGGTGATGATTTCTTTTCACTTTCTAGCACCCCCTTATTTCTGCTGCCACTCCCTACAGTAAAATAAGAACAGAAACAAGTCTGAAATCTATTTAATCTGCCTCTACTTAAGTCTCACCCAACACTTTTCCCTTTTGCCTCCACAGTCACTTTCTGGTGCTAACTGTGTAAGTCAATGAAATGACAGTGCACAGGAGAGTCCCTTGTAAACTTCTATGCACTACATAAATGTAAAGTATTAATATCATCATAATGCTAATATAATTATATGTGTGTTTCTGAAACAGGTGGAGGGAGGAGTTCTGTTCTCTGATGTAAGAAAAGGGAATAGAAGGCAGAAGAGCAGGAGGGGACATCTGGCTAAGAGGGGCAAGAGGACCAAATCCCAGGCTTGTGGGAGGGAAGAGGTGTAGGATTTTCTCTGAAGATTGTGCCATTGTCCATTCCCACCAACAATGAATGAGAGTTCTTATTATTCACATTCTTTCTCACCAGTATTTAGTACTATCACTTTTTTTTATTTTAGCTATTCTAATAGGTATGCAGTGATATACCATTGTTTTAATTTACAATTCACTAATGAGATACAATCTTTTCATATGCTTATATGCCATCTGGGTATCTTTGGTGTAGTGTCTAAATTTTTTTGCCTATTTTAAATTGAGTTAGTTATTTTCTTGCTGCTGAGTTAATTTTTTTTTTTAATTTTCATTAGAGAACTTGTGAATTTACAAAACAATCATGCATAAAATACAGGATTCCCATACACCATTAATAGTAACAAATGTTCTATTATTTGGTGTGGAACCGACACCTTGCTTTTGTGTAGAACATTTGTTACTATTAATGTTTGCATTTTTTAAGTAAATTTTACTTTTTTTTTAAACAGTAGTTACCTTTGTTGCATTGAGGAAAGATTATTAAAATATTTCAATCTAATGTCCATTACTTACATTAGGTATTTACCCCATATACCACCCTATTTTTACCACCCTGCATTACTATCTTCTTTTGTTACAATTCATGATGAACATTCCTACAGTTGCACTTAGTCCATCATCAACAGGACTCACTGTATTGCACAGTCCCATGCTTTACCTTTTAATTTTTATGCTAGCAATATATACATCCTAAAGTTTCCTCTTTCAATCACATTCACCTATACGTTACATTGCTGCTGATTACGCTTGCTGTTGAATTTTAAGAGTTCTTTGTATGTTTATATACACCTTCTTTATCAGATACGTGTTTTGCAATTATTTTCTCACAGTCTGTGTCTTGTTTCTTCAATCTTTTATCATATATTTTACAAAGCACAGGTTTTTAATTTTAATTTTTAAAATTAAATTAAATTTAATATTAAAGTCCAATGTAAAAATTGTTTCTTTCATGGACATAACTTTTGTTGTTGTAAATCATGCCATCTGCTAACAAAAACTTTTATTCCTTCCTTCCTTTCCAATCTTCATACCTTTTATTTCCTTTTTTTATCTTCTTGTCTTAACCAGGACTTCTGGTGCAATGTTGAATAGGAGTGACTTATTGCTGATCTTAGGGTGAAAACATCTAATTTTACCCTTTAAGTATGATGTTAACTATAGGTTTTTGTAGATATTCTTAATCTAGTTGAGGAAGTTCCCCTCTGTTCCTAGTAGCTGAGAGTTCTTAATCAAGATTGTGTTTTGGATTTTGTCAAATACTTTTAATGAATCTATTGATATGATTATATGGTTTTCTTTTTTAGCCTGTTTATGTGATGGATTGTATTAATTGATTTTAAAAAAACTTTATTTTGAAATGCTTTTCAAATATACAGCAAGTAACAAAAATAATACAAACCACATATACAGGACTCAACCTGGGAGCAAGCAGACGCCAGCCACTTGCCTTTCCAGTCAGCAGAGATTTTCTGGATGCCAATGGCCTTCTCCAGTGAAGGTACCAAATTGTTGAGGGCTTACCTTGGAAACTTTAAGGCCTTAAGACTAACTTTGTAAGCAAATAACCCCCCGTTTATAAAAGCCCATCTATTTCTGGTGTTTTGCAAAATGGCAGCATTAGCAAACTGGAACACGTATAGTTGATCTTTTGTGATATATCTGATCTCTTTCTCATTTCTGTTTCTGTATATTTAAAAATACTTTGTGGTTACCTTAAAGCCTGTATTACACACCCTATGTCTGCTACCTAACAATTTGAACAGATACCAACTTGACTTCAATAGCATATAACTTCTCTGCTCCCATAAGCCTCTGTTTCCCCTCGTTATATTGTTATACTTGTACATTACCTCTTCCTATTTCACATGTCCATTATCAGGAAATATGACTTTTTCCTGTTCATTTGTATTCCTTTATAGGAATTAAGTGGTAGAGTTATATACTGAGGATTCACTACTATGGGGTTTTGCATTTTCCCTTTTAGTTACCTTTACTGAAGATCTTCGTCTCCTCACTCTATTCTAAGTCACTCTTTCTTGTTTTTTTCATTTCAACTTGAAGAACTCCTTTTAGTAATCCTTGTAGGACAAGTCTTTTGTTGATGAACATTCTGTTTCTCTTCATCTGTGAAAATTTTAAACTCTCCTTCATTTTTGAAGGACAGTTTTTCCAGATAATGAATTTTTGGCTGGCAATTTTTCTCTTTCAGTACCTTAAAGATGTGATACCACTGCTCTCTCACCTCTGGGTTCTGATGAGAAATTGGTATAGTCTTATTGAGGATCCTTTGTATGTGTCTTTTCCAGTTTGGTAATGCTGCCATTATGCAAAATGATTGACTTTTATAAAGGGCATTTATTTGGGTACACATTTACAGTTCTAAGGCCATAAAAGTGTTCAAACTAAGGCATCAACAAGAGGATACTTTCACTGAAGGAAGGCTGAAGGCTTCCAGAACACCACTGTCAGCTGGGAGGGCACGTGGCTGGTGTCTGCTGCTCCTTTGCTCCTAAGTTGCATTACAAAATGGCTCTCTCCAAAATGTCTCTGGGATCTTCTCTCTCAGCTCCTGTGCATCCTTGCTTCTTTCTCCCAGGTTGTTTTTTTCTAAGCTTCTAGGGTTCCTGTCTTAGCTTCTCCAGGGCAAACTGGGCTTCATCTCTTAGCTTAGCATCTCCAAACATCCTTCTGTGCACATTTCCTAGCACCTCCAAGTGCCAGCCAGCATCTGGATTGGCTCTTGAGTTCTCTTAAGTAATCCAGTGAATGAATCAAGACCCATCCTAAGTGGGTGGGGTCCACACCTCCATGGAAATAATTTAATCAAAGGAGTCACACACAGTTGGATGAGTCACATCTCCATGGAAACACTCAATCAAAATATCCCATCCCATTTGAAAGACTCATAAGCTTGCCCCCAAAAGATTGCCTCAAAGAACATGGCTTTTTCTGAGGAACATAATCTATTGATATTGGCACAGTGACTATTCACTTTTCTCTTGCTGCTTTCAAAATTCTCTCTTTGTCTTTGTCATTTGACATTCTGATTAATATGTGTCTCAGAATAGGTCTTTTAGGATTTATATTGTTTGGATTACGTTGTGTTTTTTGGACATGTACATTTATGTCTTTCATAAGGGTTGGGAAATTTTCAGCCATTATTTCCTCAAATATGCTTTCTGCCCCTTTTCTCTTCCCCTTCTGGGACACCCATGATGCATGTTTGAACACATCTGCATTATGTCTTAAGTGTGTATTCTTTCTTTCTTTTATAATAAATTTTACTACTTATTCCTACTGGCCCCTCTCATCTCTGAATTGTTTCTGTGGTGAGAGTCCCAAACCTAGAATGGGGTTCTGTCTGGCACTGTTGCCATAGGCTGCTGGTTACACTTTCCTGTAGGATTCTGTAGGAGGACCAGTGAGCCACCTTTTACAGTTGGGGTCAAGTTCTGGGATGGCAAGTCCCTCGGGCCACTGCCAGACTGATTGGGCCAGACATACATGCTGTTGTTGGGTAAAATATTCTATGAATGTCAATGAGATCCAGTTGATTGATGGTGCTATTCAATTCACCTATACCCTTACTGATTTTCTGCCTGTTGGATCTGTCAACTAGTGTCAGAACCATATGAAGTCTCCAAATATAATAGTAGTTTCATTTATTTCTTCTTGAAGTTCTGTTAGTTTTTGCTTTATGTATTTTCATACTCTGTTGTTAGGTGCATACATGTTAAGGATTTTTATGTCTTCTTGGAGAATTGACTCTTTTAATGTTATGTGATGTTTTTCTTTATCCCTGATAAATGTCCTAGTTATGAAGCCTGTGTTGTCTGAAACTAATACAGTTACTCCATCTCTCTTTTGAAATGATATATATTTCCCCATTCCTTTACTTTTAATCTATCTCTGTCTTTATATTTAAAATGGGTTTCTTGTAGAAAAAATATAGTTGGGGCTTGACTTTCACAGTCTCTCACTTTGAATTAGTGCTTTGAATTGGTGTATTCAGACCATCACATGGTCAGGTGACAATTTTTTTTTTGTAAACTATAACTCACAGAAAAGTAATTCATAATTATGGAATAATCACCCATGTAGCCATTACTTAGATCAAGAAACGGAACACTGCTAGCAATTTGGAAACTCTAGAGTGTTATATTCAATTACAAACTGTCTCCCTCTCAGCCCACCCCCAACTAATCACAATCCTTATTTTTTATGGTAGTCACTTGCTTATCTTTTACTAGTTTAACCACCTATGCATCCCTAATATAGTTTTATTTTTTCTGTTTTTGATCTTTATATGCATTGGATCATATTGCAGGCATTATTTGTGTCTGGCATCTTCTGCTTAATAGTATGTTTGTAAGGTCAGTCCATAGCGTGTAGCTATAATTCATTCATATTTGCACTGTATGATATTCCATTGCATAATATAATTCAATTTATTCATTCACATCTTTCTGGGCATTTAGGTTGTTTACTGTTTGGGACTTTTATGAACCATGTGGCTCTGTTAGTTCAGTTTGTCAAAGAAACACACACCAGAAGAAGATTAAACATGCAAGGGTTTTATAAAGTAAATGCCTGTGGGATGAAATGGGGAGAGAATCAGGGAAAGTTAGGATTAATGTCAGACCATGATATAAGTCTGAACCTATGTGAAGGAGAGAGGGAAGGAAATTTGGGTGGAACCCAAGTCTTGTTGTGGGTCTCTTTGTGTTGGCACAAAAGAGTGGTAAGAAAGTAAAATGGTTGTGTGGGATTTGGATATGAAGATAGTGCTTGGTTTAGTTCTAACTGCTATTTTCTAGTTATGTAATTTTGGTCCCTAATTATGCCAGAAGGTTATTTCTGAGGCTTGATTTCTCCTTATCCTCAACGGGCATTATATTGCTCATCTCAGGGGGTTGTTGTAACTCCTGATTCAGAGGCTGTGTACAATGCTTATAATATATTTGTAGGCACAGAGTGAGTGTTTGTTTAAAAGGTCACTTAAAGATACTTGGGCATGGACATGTTAAATGTCATGGCACCCCCATATTGGCATATGCTAAGTACAGAACAAGGAAACCCTCTCTGAGAGATGTGCAAGTTCAAAAGGTGTTTTTAGAGGTGAGGTTTGGGAATTAAGTCTTCCTCAGTTTGAAAAGTTCCCTGAAAGAGCTCTGTTTCAAATCATTATTTTATTTTGTCCCTAAAAATTCATTTAGAGAGCTACTTCAGAGAAGAAAATTCAGAGTTCACCCATAAGATTTCTTAGCAGCATAAACAGAAACAGAAATTCTATTTCCTATTACATGAGTTTACACCAGAGGAAGAGGAGTAAGGCTATTATCCTGCTTATGAGGATCCTGAATCTTACTCTAGAAACAAATCAGAATAATGTATCTTTAGGGATTTTTGGCATAATTTGGATCACTGAGTGCTTCTTGTAAAAGATGTAGAGACTCCCTGAACATAGAAGAGGCTCTTCTTTCCTTGAAAGAGAGGGAAAGTCCTTGTCCTCACCATAAAACAGAGAATTCAATCTGTATGCAGAACTACATAGAGAAGTGGAAACATAAATTGCATATATGCATATAATTTAATTTCCACACTTTTGCTATGTAGGTGTTGGAATTAAATATTATCTCATTTTAGATTACTATTAGTCCATTTGTAGAGTTAGAGAATGAGGATTTGATGGCATAAGTGACACCTATAAATTGGTAGTGTTTGTAGCTGTTGGGTCTGGGATTAGAAACTTGTTCATCTGAGAAATATTCACCTTGTGGACTATTGTGCTGATTAAGTAAAAACAGTAACTGTAGAAGAAATGATGAAGTCGTCCTTGTCATCTGGGTGCGTCTTGCAGTTCCAGAGGGCCCCCTAAAGAAGACTGGAAGTTACAACCCCCCACTCCAAGGAAATAACTGCTGCCTGCCCTTACCACTCACTTGCTTTTTCCTGCTAGTCTGTCCTCTAGCTACTTTCTGTTGTGATTTGTTTTGCTTAGGATAGTCTAATCAGGCTGTATATAACTGTTTTCAATCCTCAGGATGCTTTCTAATGAAACTGGAGAGAACTTGAAGCTGGCTTATTTCTCCAAGTTTCAAAATTACTAGACTCCTGGTGGGAGAGTGTGTTTGTGGGCAGAGACTTGGAGTGAGAGGATAGAAGGAAACTGGAGAGAAATTGCAACCTTTAAGAATCTTTTCTAGTGCCTGATGACATCTGTAACTTTGGACATTAGAGAAGGGGTTTTTAAAACCCGTGTTTGTGGTGAGTTTGGGAAGATGGTTCTCTGTTTCCTTGCAGATGAATCATTATACTTTCCTTCTGCTTGAAAATCTCATAAAGGAAGGGCATATAGAATTCAAAATTCACAGCAGTGTAAATTAATCACTGTCTGGGGTTTAAAAGGGACATCCTCATTTAACTTTTCTAACAATGGAGATAATTAATCTCCATCCCAGTGGTCAGACCCTCTCATTCCCTGGAGTTGATCCAATGCAGGATTTTCCTTTGTGGTTCATGAGGAAAACTCACAGGAGGGTCTGGAAGACACATAGAATACGATCAACACTTGCTCATTTCTGCTCCCTTCACTTCCAAATAACCTGTTGCCATAAAAAGGCTCATAATTACTGTTTCTATTGTTTGACATGCATTGTGGTGGGCATTTTACATATGTTATCATATTAAAGCCTCCAAATGACTCATTTACAGATAATTTGATGGACACCATCACTCAAAAGTTCGATGGACACTTTCCATCACAGTCCCCACATCAAGAGCCCATACTGTCTCCACATCACAGTTTGCTGCCTTTCCTTCAGGGGACAGAGCACCAAATCCAAAGACTTTTCCCTGGAATATTTTGTTTTTGTCCTATTAAAAATGCATGTATGTAGCACAGTTTAGTGAAGGAGAGGATACTTTCTTTTCTGGGGAGGAATGTGGAGGAACCACGTGCAGGTAAAAGGCAATATAGAATGACAGACTCATAAAAAACGCAACTTACCAGTTAAACATACCATTAAAATATTTTAGACCAAAATAAAATTTTTCATTCACCTGCTTCATAAACTGAGAACACAGAATTGGACTTTTATTAAATAGTCACAATGACCAGTGAAAAGGGAGAAAAAACTTGATCTCAAATTCATAGTTTGGGCAATTAGGGGAGAGAAAACAATCTAGGTTAGAAAACAATGCATGATTTTCAAGGACTGCAAGGTTGTCTCCATTTTTGACATAGAACTAGGATGAACAACCTTGAACATACATGCAAATCTTAGGATACATTCTTAGAAGGATAATACCTAAGTCAAAGCCTGGCACAATTTAACAATTTTGATACATGTTGCCAAGATGACCTTTAGGATGACAATAAAATTTATATCTTTACCAATAGTTTATGAGAAGACCTATTTTCCCATACCTTTATTAGCATTTAGTATTATTGTTATTTTTAACAATTGCAATTTTCATGTAAAATTGTCTGATTATACTTTCATTTCTTTGATTAGTAGTACCATTGAATATTTTCTTATCAAATTATAGCAATTTATATTTTTTCTTTTGTGAACTACCTACATGTTCACTACTTTTATCCATTTTCCTATTGGTTTATTCATCTTTTTCTAATTTGGTTTGTAAAGAGAGATTTATATAAACTACCATATGTGCTGAACATATGAACATATCATAGTAAACCTGAATCCCTTACCTTCAAAGATTATGAAGTTTTGCAGGACAGACACTGTCTTTTTCTTCTGTGTTTCTTCCTGCTTCTTGCACAGTGTTTGGTATATATGAGGTGCTTAATAATTGTTTGTTGAATTACTACAATCACTGCTATTACCGCTTCCTCTACCTCTATTATCACTTCTAGCAGCTGCCATGTATTGCCTGTTTACTATGTGCTGGACAGGGTGAAATGGAGTCAGGTGCTGAACTGGTGAAGGAACGGCCTGACTAAAATCAAGGAGATACTGTTCAGTTGACTGAGAGCGGGAAGACAACAGTATTGATGTGATACTATTGGATTCAACTTTATTAGTTCCCTAGAGAGCTGCGGTGGAAGGAAATGGCAGTAAAGGGTAATGCTGTTCAGCATTTGTCTAACAAATTATTCTGTAGCCATATCAGAATCATACAGAGAGATTAGTGGAGGGAAGCTATTTAATGGCATAAGTTAGGCCATTCTGAGTAACATAGCATCTTGTTCTTATAATTTACTCCAACTATACATAGTGTACCTCTTATGATCCTGCCATTTGCTAAAGGCTTGTGCATTTGTATGACCTCAAGACCGTATGTTGCTGAACGTGCAGTGCAGCATTTGGGTGGAGTAAGGGCTCTGAAGTCAGGTAGACCTGGGTCTGAAATAGAGTTTTGTCCCTTACTTCCCGTGTGACTCTGGGCAAATCAGTTTTCCTTGCTAACACCTCATTTCTTCATTGTAACATAAAGATAGTGCTATGTGCATTACAGCAATGCATTGATTATTTAATTAAATAATTTTTGTGCCTGGTACATTAGTGCCCATTAAAGAATGGTTGTTATTACCATATGAACAGGCTATCCAGGAGAGGATGTTTTTGTGGGAGAAATCCTTCCCCTTTTTGGCTATCCATGGTGGAAGCAGTAGACAAGTGACCATGAGGGATGGTGAGAGGAATCTGGCTGGAGCCTCCATTTTCAAATATGAGCACTAAATTCTCCTCCTCACCTAAGGCAGAGGTGTGGATGGATGACAAGGATCATTTGGTCTCTAGCAGTTTGGAGACATATGTTTTCACTTATGACTTAGGGAAACACTCTCTTCTTCTCCAAAACCTTACACAGGGCATCTTTGATCTCTTTGTTCCTCAAACTGTAAATGAGAGGGTTCAGCATGGGAATCACAAGAGAATAGAACACAGACACCATCTTGTCCCTGCCAAGTGAGTAGCTGGAGCTGGGTCACAGGTACATGAAAAAGGCCGTCCCAAACAGCAGAGTCACCACAATCAGGTGCAAGGCACACGTGCTGAAGGCTTTCCATCTGCCTTCTGCTGAGCGGATCTTCAAGACGGCAGCCACTATGTAACTGTAGGAGACAAGCAGGATGAGAAATGAGGTTCCCCCAACAGTGACCATCACGAGGAAATTCACCACTTGACTTAGGAAGGTGTCAGAGCAAGAAAGTGCCAAGACTGGAGGGAGATCACAGAAGAAGTGGTTAATGACATTGGGTCTGCAGAAATGGAGCTGAAATATGGAACTGGCCTGGATTAGGGAGCTCAGGAAGCCACCAACATATGCCCCAACCACCATGTGGGTGCAGAGACCCTGGGACATGATGGTGGTGTAGGGAAGGGGGCTGGAGATGGCGGTGTGTCAGTCATATGCCGTAGCAGTCAGCAAGGAGCACTCAGTTAGACCCATGCCAAAAAATAAAAAATACTGAGCAGCACAGCCCATGAATGATATGGTCTTCTGTTCCCTGAAGAAGTCAGCGAGCATCTTGGGAGCCACTGTGGAAGAGTAGCAGATGTCAGTGAAGGACAAGTTGCAGAGGAAGAAGTACAAGGGTGTGTGCAGATGAGAGTCACCTCTGATCAGAAACATAAGGGCCAGATTCCAGGCCAGGGTCATGAGATAGATGCCCAGGAAGGTCACAAAGAGGATGGCTTGCAGTTCTGGGTGGTCTGTGAATCCCAGGAGGATGAACATAGCCACTGATAAGCTGTTCCAAGACTTGGCTATGGACATGTTTCCCAAGGTCCACAAGGTTAAGATGCAGACCTGGGATAATAATGACAATCCACATTAGAGACGGTGTTAACAAATAATTACAAATACATGGGGTAAGGGGTGGGGGGCAGAGGATTTCACAGGGCTAAAACTTTATGCAAAGATTCTATTTCTTTCATTAACTTGCTGTCTTTTTCTTTCAAAGAAGGCAATTATTGTCATTGTCTTAAATATTTAGGCAGTAGAGTATAGTTGATAAAAGCCAAATTTGGATTCAGAATCCTTAGGATCAACTCCTGCTTTCACCATTTATTAGCTGTGTCATTTTGGGTTAGATATCTAACATCTTTTCACTTTTCTAGGGCTTTCCTTATCTTTAAAACGGGGTGACTGTACCTACTTTACAGGTGTGTTTTAAGAATTAAATAAGGTAGTGGGTGTAAAATACCTAATACATCGTAAGTTCCAACCGAAAGTTATTATTAACACAGTTCTTTGTGTCCCAGATGAGCCAGATTATAAATGGAAATAATGATTGATCTACTTTACTGAAGCCTAAATACCATATAACAGAAAAATCAGTGTTTCTGGTTGGTCCATTGCTTGGTTCAGTGATATAGTTATGAAATGTTCAATCAGATCGAAAGTTTTTAATCCACAGGATTAAACCAGATATCTAAAAATGCTTTTACTTATCAAATATTAGATCTAAATACACTAATGTAATTCCAACTTCAAATTTATCTCCAGTCTGAGCTCTCTAAGTTACTCAATTGTTTAAAATTTGGGCTCTGGCTCTAGAGTGCCTGAGCTCAAATCCCAGCTTCATTTTTTACTAGATGGGTGATTTTGAGCAAGTCATTTGACATCTGTGTCTCAATTTCCTTATTTGTGAATTTACAGATAACAATAGCACTTCTGTTTTAGGATATCATGTCTCTCTCTCTAATTTATCACCTAAGTATCTATCATCATTATATCTATGTATCTATCTTCTTTCTATCTATGTCTATCTATCTATCTATCTATCTATCTATCTATCTATCTATCTATCTATCTATCTATCTATCTCATCTCCTTTAGAATATTTCTGGCCCATAATAAGTGCTCTATGAGTCTTTGTTTTTCTTATTGTAACTATTATTATTGTTATTATTATTTAAAACCCAAGTTAACAGAATTCTCAGTCAAATTCTTTGAATTTGTAATGCATGAAGAATCTTTCAGGATTAGTGACTTTATCCCATCCAATCTACATTAGTAAGAATTCCCATCACCCCTTCCCTCCTGCACACTAAGTCTCTAAATCCACATCATTAGAGAAGAGGTCTTGTTGTCAGCAGGCTCTGAGGCTGGGGCCTTAGTCTCTGCTGAACGCACCTGGGAGCTTGTGGTCAGAGCGCCCAGGGACTCCTATGAATGATGCGTAAAGATTTCAAATAAATCCTGATCCTTCTTCAGGTCTTAGTCAAAATGATTTGGAAATTAGTGAATTTACCATAACAGTTTTTCAAACTATTTATATTTATAGTCTATTCTACCCACTTCTTAAAGTATAGTGAATATCTTAAATTTTATTTTATTTTTCAAAGGGGAAATCAATTCTTTATATGAATTTAACAGCAACATTTGATAACTGTAAAATTATTTGATCAGTGAAAAATGTATAGCATTGAACCTAAAAATAATGTATAATTTATGATCAACATAAAAATTACTGATACCATAAATCATGACACTCCATCTCCGGAAATAACAACTCTTAACATTTGGATGTATATCTTTTATGTGTAAGTGTATGAATGTGTATGTGTGTGTGTTTGTATCATAGTACATATACCCTCTGTAAATTACATACATTACAGACATCACTCCAAGTCAATAACTTTACAATTTGGAAGTAATACTTTCTCTATTTGTTCTAAAAATATCTTGCACAATTTAGGAAAATCACCTCATTTTAATATCCTAGTTTTCATAGATCAATCCTTATCTACCCGTTGCCAAAAAAAGTTTAATTGACCTTCTTAGCTTTCTTCTTGGGACTCAGACAAAAAAGTGCCCTTAAAACTGGGGCTTCTTCTCTCCCAGTCACTAGCTCTTCTTACAGATTTTTCAGTGCCCAAATACCTCAAGTTTCCTGTATGACTGCTTGTTGGGTTGTGCTTTGAGATTTATCATCTTTTTGCATGTGTGTTGTGTTTCACAGTGGCTGGGGCTATGGAACTGTAACCCATGGCAATCTTTGGGGTTTACTCTCTGCTTGTATCCATGGATTGTGCTTGGGAAGTTATCACTTCTGTGTGGATATGTTGTATTCCACAATAAAAAGAGGGCACAAAAGAGAAAAAGGAAAAGAAAAAAAATTTGGATAGTGAATAAGAAGCTCTCTTTTAGACACCATCAGGGCATCATTTGTGCCGAGTTTTACACTAGTTCCAATACTGTCAGTATGACTTTATGACTTTATGCTATATTCTGAGGGCTTGCATATGTTTATGAAAGGTGCATGGATGGCCCAGTCCCAGGAGTGTCTTTTTCCTTGAAGAAAAAAGTGGATCCTGCAGTAAAGTTTGGAGAATCTATTCCAGATGCAGAGCCTCATGGAAACATTGGGAGCTAACAACTTGGCACAAAAAAAGCCCTCCTGTAGCCCTCACCCACTCTATGTGAGGTCAGCCATCAGCAAGATAGAGACCAGAGGTCTGCCATGTGATCTGGGATCACTTTGGGCACTATTTAGCTCAGGAGAAAAGGGAGCAGGATAAGGTAGTCATTATGATTTTGGATAGGCTGGAGGGCAAGCCTGGTTCTAAGCATGGCTTTGCCACTCGTCAGTTGTGGGACCTTTGGCAACTCATTTACAGATTTTCTGGCTTTGGTTTCCTCATTTTAGATTGAGGATAAGAGTAAGTACTTAACAGGTTGTTTGGGGATTGCTTAAGATAATATGTGACATGCTCATGGCTCCTGAGACAAGCTGTTTGAGTAATAAATTGGGGCCTTGGTTGTTAGCAGTAGCTAATACTCCTTGAAGAATTATTTATGGAACAGAACCCTATTTTGGAAACTCTTCTTCCTCATGTAAATGTAGGCTGAAATGTACTAAATACAGAAATAAAGAGCTCAGTGATGGACTATTCAGGTTTAAAAGAAATGTTTAGAGGTGAGGTTGATGAATTTAATCATGGGTTACCTGGAAATTTGTTTGAATGTTGCCATCAGGAGAAAGAAGGTTTCATATTTAATGATGATATATCCCAGTCACAGAAACAGAAAATGAAGCTAGATAAATTGAAACAGAAGAAAAAGCATATCCAGAGTTTTATTTCCATATATGGATGCCTTGAATCTTATTCTAGAACATTAAAGAGAAGTATCTTAAGGGCTATATGGAGCACTTTATGTCACTCATGTGCTTCTTTCCTTGAGAGAAAAGGAGATCTCCTTCACTTTTGCAGCAAAGTTGGTGGGACTCATTTTGGTCTCAAAGTCTGGATTCAGTACTCCAGGTGCTATAGATATAACAGCCAGGCCTATTTTAAAGGGATGTAAAGGGTGAGTCTGAGAGTCTCTTTGATGTCAATGGATTTGTAGATGCTGGGGCTGCATCTTTGTGAATAACACTACTCTTGAAGGCCATGGAGAAGATTCAGTAGTATAGAAAACATAGTACACCTAGCATGGTAACTTGTACCTAGAAGGCACTTGGTAGTTGATGGGAACTGGTAGAGTTGACTTACGACTCAGCTCACCCTCCATCAAATATCTGCAAGGAAGTGTTAAATATTAACCAAAATGTACCTAGTTTGAGCTTAACAGATACATTTGGTGATGCAGGAAAATGGGATAATGATGAGGGGCCTCAGCCCAACTGTGGAGTTGGGGAAGTTTTCCTGTAGGTTCCCCATCATTCCTGATCTAGGGTCCGTCGTTACTTCTTGATGCATCCTCTCCTCAACCCCGCATGCATCTGGTGCCCTCAAGGTTGCTCCTCCACTTCCTCTTTCACTGGAACGTACAAATGATTGAAAAGATGTAGAATCCTCTCCCTGTCAGGTGATAATTAGAAAGGGGAAATACTTAAATCCAAGAATCAAGGTTTAGATGGTAAAATTCCAAGCAGAAGTGAGAAAGTAGAGGAAGGTATTGGCGGTTAGAGGTCTCTCTGGAGTTTTGAAAATCTGTTACCTAAAGTCTATGATGACAGCCCTTCCAGATTACCCTTCACATTACTTACTAAATGAGGGCTGGGTTCAGGGGCATAGCAATACCCCAGGACATTTATTCTCTCTTGATTTTCTTCCTAGGTGCCAGGGCCCTAACATGTTTCAGGAAGTCCATGAAAGGACCAAAAAGGTAAAACCATTATTTGGGGCTGAATTTGGGGAAAGCCAGATTGAGTTGAGAGATACATGGAGAAAAATTGAAAGACAAAGAACCTTGTGTAGATCCAGGGTGCTCTATAAAGTGAGATTAACATGGGTATGAAGTCAGAGAGTAAAAGATAAATGATTCTACTCACCCTTTCCCTCCTGTTCTGCCTGTCATTTAGCTGATAACTCTCTTCATTGTTCTGCTGTGGAAAGAGGCTAATCAGGCTTCAGTAATTGCTTCCAATTCTCAAAGGGCTAATGAGTTTGGAAAGCAAGCCTGAGCTTGAGATTGATTTGCTCATCAAGGATCAAGGTAACTTCTTGGTTCCAGGAATAGGTATTTGTGGGCAGATAAGTGGAGAGAGAAGATATACAGAGAGCGGAGGGAGGTTATAATTTTTAGGAACCTCTTCTGGTGTCTGTTATCAACTGCATTTGGGGGCATTTTGGAAGACTGTTTCGAAGCTGGTATTGGGCATGAGTTTCAAAGGAGTGTTTTTCTCTTTCCTTGGAGATGCTTCATTATATTTGCTCTTGAGGGTAATTTTGAAAGGGAAAGGGTTGTATCACCCAGCCTTCACAGATTGTAGTTAATTACTCCCTGGAGGATTGGAGGGCAGATATTCATATAAATGCTCCAAAGATAGAGATTACTAAATTCCATTCCAATGGTCAGTTTCTCAGATCCCCCAAGGCTGATCAAGATCTCCTCTGATATAGTACATGATTAACAGACTCAGTTTAGTGAAGAAAGCAAGATTTCCCATATGTATTTTTACTACCCACCTTCCACACCATCACAGAAACTGTTTAGCCTGAAATACATTAAATGGATGTGAACTCAACCTTATAGAGTTTCTACTATATGCCAAAGATTTTCTTATGGAGCTTTATGACTGTTAACTCACTAAATGCTCCAAAATCCTCTTGCAGAGGAGGAAACTGAATTTCAGAGAGGCTAAATAACTTGCTGAAAATTTTACATCTAGGAAGGAATTGATCCAATATTTGAACTCATGACCATGTGATACCAGATCCTGTATATCAATGTATGGCCTATGTGTGAATTTTGGCACTAAAGTGCATGTAAATGTGCTGATATGATCAGTTATAGCCCTCAATCCATAATCCATACAGTTTCCACAGAAACCTACTACATTCCTCCGAGAAGGAGACATTAGATCCAAGACCTTTTTCCCTTAAAAGGTTTTTAAAATTTTATTTTGGTTTAGCATTATATAATATAAAGATGTAGAACTTATATGTCTTATAGGGCCACATACAAATAAAAAATAATGGTCAACAGAATGCAAGGTACTAATTTATACGTTTGGGTATGGAGGGAGCAACCTGAAAGGTTTTATTCACTTGTTTCTTAAACCAAGAATATTGAACTTTAATCTGTCTTAAATAGCTACAAAAATAGTGAAAGATTGACCCCAGCTCCATGGCCAATTAGGAGAGAGAAAGTTATCCAACCAGACAGAAAGAAATGTAGGGAAAACATACAGGAAGGGTTGAAACATAATTTAAGGGACATGGATAAGGGAGAGATCATTCATTCATTCATCCATTCAGCAAGTATTTATGCCTATTCTGTGCTAGGCACTGTGTTACTCACCAGAGGCACATTTAATAGTAGATAAAGCAAGGACTTTGCTCACATGGTACTTATGTAATCATTGGGTTGCTTGGGATAAAGTTCCTAATGAAAGCAAGCTTTGGAAGACCAAACTGCTTGGTTTTCTACACTTGACCGTTCTGGTAGTGATGATGAATAGTATGACTGTTAGATAGGATGCCTGTTTCTGACTCCACTGGAGAGCTTACAGAAATAAAATAACAAGTTTGGGATTTTAAGCTCTGAGCTCATGTCACAATCAGACAACCAAAAAGTGTTTATGCAGGGCTCTAAAACACATCTTTTTATTTATTGTAAGTTCAAATCAGACCAAAATTTAATTGTGCAGGTTGCAGAGTCTCTTAAATAAAACTCATGGCCAGTGTGAGAAAGAGCAAGACCCCGAGGTTGCAATGGAGATATGTGAGTTGGCTCCAATGAAGGTGAGAACCTTGAACCCCCAAATGATCTCAGGCCTCTCTAGGCATAAAAATAGTCCCTCTTGACCTGTTTAAAGAGACTAGCTTTTCCTCACTTGATAACTATTTCTTAACCTCATGTGACAATTGCCTTGAAAGAGGATTCACATTCCCTCCAAGACCTACCCAACCAGCTCTCATTGCTGCCAGATTAGAATATGAGTCAGATATCGCCATTTTCCAGATGGACAAGTGACAAGTATGACCTTGGAAAAGAGAACTTATCCCTCCACAGCATTCAAGATATTGCTAAATTATTTAGGAGAATCCTGGGGGATACAGACAAAATGGACAGTTAGAGTGTTAGAAAGGACAGACTATAACATTGGATTGGGTCACATTTGGTTATATACTCTGGATTTGGAATTTATTGTCTTAAGTTGATCATCTGGGAGTGGCTGTAATGATTCATTTTTTACTTCAGTAAACCATAAGCTGCTTTTAATGAGTTTGAGATGGCAGATCTTCTTGGGCACAATTCAGAGGATGGAATACAAATTCCTAGGGAGAAAGGAATGTTGAAATGGGCTGATCATGTGTGACCTGTGTACTAATCTTCTTCACAACAATGTCTACCTAGGGCACTAAGAATAAAATCCCTTCAAGGCGTTGAGAAATAAATCAGGGAGAAGAAAGCCAGCATCTCCAAAAAGGAAAGTGGTGGAATGACAGTATGTGATGCTGCCATTGATAAGGCTTCCTGATTTCATTGACTAAGTAAGAGGCAGTGTTGGACCTCCAGAGAAAAGATGGGCAGAATTAACATATTAAGCAGAAGATATAAAATGGCAATGATAAGGTTTTTAAAAAAAATGCTAAAGATATAATTTAGATGCAGTAAAATCCAAGCTTTTTAGAGTAGTTCAAATGTATAGTCACGAAATCACAACCACAATAATGTATAGAGCAATGCATTACACCAAAACATTTCTCTGTGATTTAATCATTAGGAATACTCAAGGAAATTGGGGCTCTCCTGTTCCTCTCTCAATATCCAAGAGAAACTGGGCACTAGATTTCAAAGTGCTATTTATGATAGTAGGGAAATATCCAGTTACATCTCTTCTTCCTTCTCCTTTGCTCATTCACACATAAGAAACATCTCATCTGATTTATTTCAGTCAGATCCCTTGATAAATAATATGAACTGCATAGCCTTAAGACTAAGCTAGGGGAATAGGAGAGTCCAATTAAGCCTAAAAAGAAAGATCAGAGCAGTATAAGAGAGATGGGAGGAAAGCAGGAAGGAGAAGACACTGAAGGGGGAAAGTGTCATGAAGAGACAAAGTGATGATGTTGCAAAAAGACATATACACTGATGTTTTCTCATCATATATGAATGTCTATGTCTTGGGGTCCAACCACCTGTTGAGAAGATGAAAGTATTATAACATATACTCATCAATACTAGAGATAGTATGCTTTAGCAGAAAAGAGTTAGGAATTTTTGAATTGCATTTGATTATCAGTTCAGCTGTTTTCTGGCTTTATGAATCTGGGTAAGTCATTAACCTCTCTAAGCCTTAGTTTCTACACAGAATGGTGGTAACACAGCCCTTCTCAATCTATCTCCTGTGGTTGTTGGAGAGATTAATGACTTTATATGTAAAGTTTAATGAACTATACTCGATTATCATTGTAGCAAGGCTTGGTTCCTAAATACTCCGAGAGAAGAAATTATCAAGAGAATTATCTTTTCCTTGGTTGAATTATCCCTCACAACAAAAATAATTTGGAAGTTTTCATTAATTTCAGGACATAAGGAGAGAAAGGAAAGAATCCAACTAGAATGCCTAATAAGATTTTATAATCATCAGAATGGCATAAAGCCTCAGGTCCTGTTAGTTAATCTTTTCAGATCTCTAGTTTCCTGGGATGGAAGTGAAAAGTGTAATTCTGTAATTTGTTGTGATACAGAAAGAAAGAATCCATATTTAATGGGGTAATTAGGGAGAGAGGCCAGATGATTTGACCTGGACATTTGGAGTGACATTTTAGATGCAGTACCACATTAATATTTGCCAATGGAGGCGGAGTTTGATTTGCTGTTGTTTCAGTTTCCTGGCTGCTAAAACAAATACACAGTGGGTTGGCTTAACCAACAGGAACTTAGTGGCTCATGGTTTTGAGGCCAGGAGAAGTCCAAGTCTCAAGGAGTCACCAGGGCAATGCTTTCTTCCAGAGGACTGTGGAGTTCTGGGGCTGCCAGCCACTGAGGATCCTTGGCCCATGGCTTTTCCGTCACATAGCAATGCACCTGGCAATGTCTTCTCCCTTCTCTGAGTTCTGTTGATTTCCATCCTTTGGCTGCTCCCTGTGGCTTCTCTTTCCATGTGACTTTCACTCCAGCATTGTGGATTGAAGCCCACCTGATATAGTTGGGCCTTGCCTTACCTGAAGTAACATCTTGAAGAGATCTTGTTTATAGTAGGTCTGCACCCAGAAGAATGTGGGTTTAGACCAAGAACATGCCCAAATTGGGTGCACAATTGTGTTAACCAGGCTTTTCTAGGGAAACAGAAGCAACAGAAAATACATGCAAATCTTAAGAAATTTTTATAAGAATTATCTCACCCGATTGTGTGGATGAGCAACTCCAAATTCCAGAGAGCAGGTTGCAAGCTAGGAACGCTGATGAAGGTTTTTGATGAGTTTCTCAGGAGAAGCTGGCTGGCTGAAGTAGAGATCGAAATTCTCTCTTCTGGCTGCTTAAATCATCAATTCTCCTTTTTTTTTTTTTATCATCATTTTATTGAGATATATTCACATACCACGCAGTCATACAAAACAAATCGTACTTTCGATTGTTTACAGTACCATTACATAGTTGTACATTCATCACCTAAATCAATCCCTGACACCTTCATTAGCACACACACAAAAATAACAAGAATAATAATTAGAGTGAAAAAGAGCAATTGAAGTAAAAAAGAACACTGGGTACCTTTGTCTGTTTGTTTCCTTCCCCTATTTTTCTACTCATCTATCCATAAACTAGACAAAGTGGAGTGTGGTCCTTATGGCTTTCCCAATCCCATTGTCACCCCTCATAAGCTACATTTTTATACAGCTGTCTTCGAGATTCATGGGTTCTGGGTTGTAGTTTGATAGTTTCAGGTATCCACCACCAGCTACCCCAATTCTTTAGAACCTAAAAAGGGTTGTCTAAAGTGTGCGTAAGAGTGCCCACCAGAGTGACCTCTCGGCTCCTTTTGGAATCTCTCTGCCACTGAAGCTTATTTCATTTCCTTTCACATCCCCCTTTTGGTCAAGAAGATGTTCTCCGTCCCACGATGCCGGGTCTACATTCCTCCCCGGGAGTCATATTCCACGTTGCCAGGGAGATTCACTCCCCTGGGTGTCTGATCCCACGTAGGGGGGAGGGCAGTGATTTCACCTTTCAAGTTGGCTTAGCCAGAGAGAGGGGGCCACATCTGAGCAACAAAGAGGCATTCAGGAGGAGACTCTTAGGCACAAATATAGGGAGGCCTAGCCTCTCCTTTGCAGCAACCGTCTTCCCAAGGGTAAAACTTATGGTAGAGGGCTCAACCCATCAAACCACCAGTCCCCTATGTCTGTGGTCATGTTAGCAACCATGGAGGTGGGGTAGGCAAATACCCCTGCATTCTCCACAGGCTCCTCAAGGGGGCACTACATCTTTTTTTTTTCCTTGTTTTTCTTTCTTTTTTTTTTTTTAACTTTCCCTTCTTTTTTAAATCAACTGTATGAAAAAAAAGTTAAAAAGAAAACAAACATACAATAAAAGAACATTTCAAAGAGACCATAACAAGGGAGTAAGAAAAAGACAACTAACCTAAGATAACTGCTTAACTTCCAACATGTTCCTACTTTACCCCAAGAAAGTTACATAATATAGCAACATTTCTGTGAACTTGTTCCTACTATATCCATCAGAAATTAACAGACCGTAGTCATTTCTGGGCATCCCCAGAACGTTAAATAGCTTATCTGTTCTTCTTGGATTATTGTTCCCCCTTCCTTAATTGCTCTCTACTGCTAGTTCCCCTACATTCTACATTATAAACCATTTGTTTTACATTTTTCAAAGTCCACATTAGTGGTAACATATAATATTTCTCTTTTTGTGCCTGGCTTATTTCGCTCAGCATTATGTCTTCAAGGTTCATCCATGTTGTCATATGTTTCACGAGATCGTTCCTTCTTACTGCCGCGTAGTATTCCATCGTGTGTATATACCACATTTTATTTATCCACTCATCTGTTGAAGGGCATTTGGGTTGTTTCCCTCTCTTGGCAATTGTGAATAATGCTGCTATGAATATTGGCGTGCAGATATCTGTTTGTGTCACTGCTTTCCGATCTTCCGGGTATATACCGAGAAGTGCAATCGCTGGATCGAATGGTAGCTCTATATCTAGTTTTCTAAGTAACTGCCAGACTGACTTCCAGAGTGGCTGAACCATTATACAGTCCCACCAACAATGAATAAGAGTTCCAATTTCTCCACATCCCCTCCAGCATTTGTAGTTTCCTGTTTGTTTAATGGCAGCCATTCTAACCGGTGTTAGATGGTATCTCATTGTGGTCTTAATTTGCATCTCTCTAATAGCTAGTGAAGCTGAACATTTTTTCATGTGTTTCTTGGCCATTTGTATTTCCTCTTCAGAGAACTGTCTTTTCATATCTTTTGCCCATTTTATAATTGGGTTGTCTGTACTATTGTCATTGAGTTGTAGGATTTCTTTGTATATGCAAGATATCAGTCTTTTGTCAGATACATGGTTTCCAAAAATTTTTTCCCATTGAGTTGGCTGCCTCTTTACCTTTTTGACAAATTCCTTTGAGGTGCAGAAACTTCTAAGCTTGAGGAGTTCCCATTTATCTGTGTTTTCTTTTGTTGCTTGTGCTTTGGGTGTAAAGTCTAGGAAGTGGCCGCCTAATACAAGGTCTTGAAGATGTTTTCCTACATTATCTTCTAGGAGTTTTATGGTACTTTCTTTTATATTGAGATCTTTGGTCCATTTTGAGTTAATTTTTGTGTAGGGGGTGAGGTAGGGGTCCTCTTTCATTCTTTTGGATATGGATATCCAACTCTTCCAGCCCCATTTGTTGAAAAGACCATTATGGCTCAGTTCAGTGACTTTGGGGGCCTTATCAAAGATCAGTCAGCCATAGATCTGAGGGTCTATCTCTGAATTCTCAATTCGATTCCATTGATCTATATGTCTATCTTTGTGCCAGTACCATGCTGTTTTGGCAACTGTGGCTTTATAATAAGCTTCAAAGTCAGGGAGTGTAAGTCCTCCCACTTCGTTTTTCTTTTTTAGAGTGTCTTTAGCAATTCGAGGCATCTTCCCTTTCCAAATAAATTTGATAACTAGCTTTTCCAAGTCTGCAAAGTAGGTTGTTGGAATTTTGATTGGGATTGCATTGAATCTGTAGATGAGTTTGGGTAGAATTGACATCTTAATGACATTTAGCCTTCCTATCCATGAACAGGGAATATTTTTCCATCTTTTAAGGTCCCCTTCTATTTCTTTTAGTAGAGTTATGTAGTTTTCTTTGTATAGGTCTTTTACATCTTTGGTTAAGTTTATTCCTAGGTACTTGATTTTTTTAGTTGCTATTGAAAATGGTATCTTTTTCTTGAGTGTCTCTTCAGTTTGTTCATTTCTAGCATATAGAAACATTACTGACTTATGTGCATTAACCTTGTATCCCGCTACTTTGCTAAATTTGTTTATTAGCTCTAGTAGCTGTATCGTCGATTTCTCAGGGTTTTCTAGAAATAAGATCATATCATCTGCAAACAATGACAGTTTTACTTCTTCTTTTCCAATTTGGATGCCTTTTATTTCTTTGTCTTGCCGGATTGCCCTGGCTAGCACTTCCAGCACAATGTTGAGTAACAGTGGTGACAGCGGGCATCCTTGTCTTGTTCCTGATCTTAGAGGGAAGGCTTTCAGTCTCTCACCATTGAGTACTATGCTGGCTGTGGGTTTTTCATATATGCTCTTTATCATGTTGAGGAAGTTTCCTTCAATTCCTACCTTTTGAAGTGTTTTTATCAAAAAGGGATGTTGGATTTTGTCAAATGCTTTTTCAGCATCTATTGAGATGATCAATTGATTTTTCCCTTTCGAGTTTTTAATGTGTTGTAATACATTGATTGTTTTTCTTATGTTGAACCATCCTTGCATGCCTGGAATGAACCCCACTTGGTCATGGTGTATGATTTTTTTA
Organism: Choloepus didactylus; assembly: GCF_015220235.1. Taxonomy (NCBI): domain Eukaryota; kingdom Metazoa; phylum Chordata; class Mammalia; order Pilosa; family Megalonychidae; genus Choloepus; species Choloepus didactylus. The sequence goes on from NC_051312.1 coordinate 16,333,119, forward strand.
ATGTGTCTTTGGATTCGATTTGCAAGTATTTTCTTGAGGATTTTTGCATCTATATTCATTAGGGAGATTGGCCGGTAGTTTTCCTTTTTTGTAGCATCTTTGCCTGGTTTTGGTATTAGATTGATGTTAGCTTCATAAAATGAGTTAGGTAGTGTTCCATTTTCTTCAATGTTTTGAAAGAGTTTGAGTAAGATTGGTGTCAGTTCTTTCTGGAAAGTTTGGTAGAATTCCCCTGTGAAGCCATCTGGCCCTGGGCATTTATTTGTGGGAAGATTTTTGATGACTGATTGGATCTCTTTGCTTGTGTTGGGTTGGTTGAGGTCTTCTATTTCTTCTCTGGTCAGTCTAGGTTGTTCATATGTTTCCAGGAAATTGTCCATTTCTTCTACATTATCCAGTTTGTTGCCATACAGTTGTTCATAATATCCTCTTATAATTTTTTTCATTTCTTCAGGATCTGCAGTTATGGCACCTTTTTCATTCATTATTTTGTTTATATGGGTCTTCTCTCTTTTGATTTGTCAGTCTAGCTAGGGGCTTGTCAATCTTGTTGATCTTCTCAAAGAACCAACTTTTGGTGATATTTATCCTCTCTATTGTTTTTTTGTTCTCTATGTCATTTATTTCTGCTTTAATCCTTGTTATTTCTTTTCTTCTACTTGGTTTGGGTTGGTTTGCTGTTCATTTTCTAGCTTCTTCAGTTGATCCATTAGTTCTTTGATTTTGGCTCTTTCTTCCTTTTTAATATATGCGTTTAGTGCTATAAATTTCCCCCTTAGCACTGCTTTTGCTGCATCCCATAGGTTTTGGTATGTTGTGTTCTCATTTTCATTCATCTCTATATATTTAGCAATTTCTCTTGCTATTTCTTCTTTAACCCACTGATTGTTTAGTAGTGTGTTGTTTAACCTCCAGGTATTTGTGGATTTTCTAAGTCTCTGATGGTTATTGACTTCTAGTTGTATTCCATTGTGGTCAGAGAATGTGCTTTGAATAATTTCAATCTTTTTAAATTTATTGAGGCTTGTTTTATGTCCCAGCATATGATCTATTCTGGAGAAAGTTCCGTGAGCACTAGAAAAGTATGTGTATCCTGGTGATTTGGGATGTAATGTCCTGTATATGTCTGTTAAATCTAATTCATTTATCAGATTGTTTAGGTTTTCAGTTTCCTTATTGGTCTTCTGTCTGGTTGATCTATCTATAGGAGAGAGTGATGTGTTGAAGTCTCCCACAATTATTGTGGAAACATCAATTGCTTCCTTTAGTTTTGCCAGTGTTTCTCTCATGTATTTTGTGGCACCTTGATTGGGTGCATAGACATTTACGATTGTTATTTCTTCTTGCTGAATTGCCCCTTTTATTAGTATGTAGTGGCCTTCTTTGTCTCTCAAAAAGTCCCTGCATTTGAAGTCTATTTTATCTGAGATTAATATTGCTACACCTGCTTTCTTTTGGCTGTAGCTTGCATGAAATATTTTTTTCCATCCTTTCACTTTCAGTTTCTTTGTGTCCCTGTGTCTAAGATGAGTCTCTTGTATGCAACATATTGATGGTTCATTTTTTTTGATCCATTCTGCGAATCTATATCTTTTAATTGGGGAGTTTAATCCATTTACATTCAACGTTATAACCGTGAAGGCATTTCTTGAATCGGCCATCTTTTCCTTTGGTTTATGTTTGCCATATTTTTCCCTCTCTCTATTAATATCCTTTATTTTACCCATATCGAATCTCTTTAGTACTGAACCTTTCTCCAAGTCTCTCTGTCCTGTCTTTGTTTCTCTGTCTGTAGGCCTCCCTTTAGTATCTCCAGTAGGGCAGGTCTCTTGTTAGCAAATTCTCTCAGCATTTGTTTGTCTGTGAAAAATTTAAGCTCTCCCTCAAAGTTGAAGGAGAGCTTTGCTGGATAAAGTATTCTTGGCTGGAAATTTTTCTCACTCAGAATTTTAAATATATCGTGCCACTGCCTTCTCGCCTCCATGGTGGCTGCTGAGTAGTCACTACTTAGTCTTATGCTGTTTCCTTTGTATGTGGTGAGTTGCTTTTCTCTTGCTGCTTTCAGAACTTGCTCCTTCTCTTCTATGTTTGACAGTGTGTTCAGTATATGTCTTGGAGTGGGTTTATTTGGATTTATTCTATTTGGAGTTCGCTGAGCATTTGTGATTTGTGTATTTATGTTGTTTAGAAGATTTGGGAAGTTTTCCCCAACAATTTCTTTGAATACTCTTCCTAGACCTTTACCCTTTTCTTCCCCTTCTGGGACACCAATGAGTCTTATATTCGGACGTTTCATATTATCTATCATATCCCTGAGGTCCATTTCAATTTTTTCAATTTTTTTCCCCATTCTTTCTTTTATGCTTTCATTTTCCATTCTGTCACCTTCCAGGTCACTGATTCGTTGTTCAACTTCCTCTAGTATTGTACTATGAGTGTCCAGAATCTTTTTAATTTGGTCAACAGTTTCTTTAATTTCCATAAGATCATCCATTTTTTTATTTAGTCTTGCAATGTCTTCTTTATGCTCTTCTAGAGTCTTCTTGATTTCCTTTATATCCCGTACTATGGTCTCATTGTTCATCTTTAGTTCTTTGAGTAGCTGCTGTAGGTGCTGTGTATCTTCTGGTCTTTTGATTTGGTTGCCTGGGCTTGGGTTATCCATATCGTCTGGTTTTTTCATATGCTTTATAATTTTCTGTTGTTTTTGCCCTCGTGGCATTTGCTGAACTTGATAGGGTTCTTTTAGGGTTTGTAGACCTATTGAAGCCCTTATCTCTAAATTATCAGATCTAGAGCTTCGTGGAGTACACTTTCTCTAACTAACCAGCAGGTGGCGTCCACGAGCCACCTGTTCTCCACAAGCCAGTTCTCCCCTGCTTAGCCTTTTTGGTGAGTGAGGGAGTGAGTCTTGTGGGGTCCAATTGGTGTACCAAGCTTGCGTGTGTAGTTGGTGTTGCCTGCCCTGTATGTGGGGCGTGTTTCTGGGCAGTCGGGGAGGGGGGGTGGCCCTAACAATCAAATCTCCCTGATGATCCTAGAGTTTTAAAGCTGCTGCAATAGTCTAATCCTTCAGTTCAGTCCTGCCACAGTTTGTCTCTGCCACTAGTCCTTGGTATTGGCGTATGGCTCCTGAGACTTGCAAGTGGGCCCCTCTTCCAGGCTGTGCACCCCAGGTCCTCTGTTGAGGGATGACTGTGCTATGTCACAGGTGAGTGCTGTCCCCCCAGGGCAGTTCTGGGCTGCTGGGCTGTGTAGGGAGGCTCCCAGTCTGCTGAAATGATGGCTGAATGGGGCTTTGTTAATTCACACTGCTCCACCTTCCCAACTCTGGGACAATCAGCTCAGGTTGCAGGGAAGGCTAATGTCCACGCCCAGTTTTGTGGTGTGTGCCTGTTATTTGAAGCACTTCCGTCACACTGGGTTATCTGGGGCAGCTCTGGGCTATGGGGCTGGTGATGGGCAGGAGTGTTTCCTGTCCACCAGGATGGTGGCTCTGAGCGGACACCCCCCTTTTCTTGGGAAGTTGTGGTGTTTAGTGAATTTTCTCAGCCACTGGATTATTGCCTTTTGTCTCAGAGCTCTCTTAGTTCTGCTCTTGACTTGACGTGCCCAAATTGCAATTCTTTGAAGCTTTCTGTATTGGGCTTCTTAGAGTAATTGTTTTAGAAAAAGAAAAAAGGATTAAAAAAAAAAAAAAAAGGGCCCTACTCAGAGATCTAATGGGTTATTGAAATGCTAACAGACAAAGCAGCCAGGGCCATTAAGGAAAGGTCCACAGGGCAGAGAGATCAGCTTTTCTTCGGGATTTGCATATGCACCTCATGGCCTGAGCTCCGCCCTTCCCCTTTCTGTGTTCACCAGAACTCCAAAAATCCTCTGCTTTTATTTTGGAGTTTTTCGTGTTGTTTTTTTTTTTTCTATGCCTGTCTCCTCTCTGCTGGGCTGGCTGCTCTCAGATTCTCTGGTGTCTGGTCTCAGTCTATCTATGGTTGGAGTTTGGATCAGTAGAATGAGTTTCCGATAAGGGCTGCCACTGCAGTTCTCCCTTCTCCTTCCCGGAGCTGACAGCCCCTCCTCCCACGGGACTGAGCCTGGCAGGGAGGGGAGCGGGTCCCCTGGCTGCAAAAAGTTACAGATTTCGCTGATCTCAGCAGTTCGACATTTTCATGTGTGTTGTATGAAGTATGCCCAAAGACAGATTGCTCTGTGGTGTCCAGTCCACGCAGTTCCTGGCTTTCTACCTACTTTCCTGGAGGAGTAACTAAAACATACAGCTCATCAGTCTGCCATCTTGCCCCGCCCACCACTTCTCCTTTTAAAGCCTTCAACTGATTGGATGAGACTGCTCTCATTGTTGAGGACAATCTCCTCAGTTGATAGGAGATGCAAACAGCTATAGATGCAATCAGCTCACTGATGATTTAAATCTGCAAAATATCCTCACAGTAACAATCAGGCCAATGCTTGCTTGACCTAACAACTGGACACCATAACCTGGCCAAGCTGACACATGAACTTCATCATCACTGTTTAATCTGCATCCACTATAGATGCAGGACAATGTTTAAAACGGTAGCTTAATTATTACATTCTTGCTTAATTTCTCTTTCATGATGCTTATTTCTTGAGAAAGGAAAATAAATCATTTTTCTAAAATGTTCACTTGCTTTAGTTCCTAAGGTGCCAAGGAAAGTATTAGAAATGGAAAGATTCTTCTGTTCATTTATCTGTCATTCAATAAAAGTTGTTGAAGCTTGACTATGAATGACAAACTGTTCTAAATGGAGGGGAAGCAATGGCGAACTAGATAAGAACTCTGTTCTTATAGAGTTTACATGACAGTGAGAGGTATCATATAAAACAGTGAATAAATAAAACCATTTTATAGAGTGATAAGGGCACTTATCAAGAGGAAAGTATGATGTAGCAAGCGAGTAGGGAGAGAGGAGCAGGGAGGCATTTGAACTCCTTGATGATGAGAGGGAGCAATTCATTAAAAGATCAGGGCACAGAACTTTCCAAGCAGTGGGAATAGCACATGTGAAGGCCCTGCTGTGGAAGCTAATGTGGAACCTGACAGAAGGCCAGTGGGGCTGCATCACAGTGAAGGAGAACGGAAGCACTATGAGGTGAGGCTGGGGAGCCAGGCTGGGTTGTAGGAAAGGACTTGGGAAGCTGCAGGGAAAAACCATTGGAAAACTGTAAACTGATCAGATTTACATTTTTGGAAGGTTATTCTGGCTACTTTTTGGAGAATGAGGTATAATAGATTGGAAATTGGATTAGTCTAGGTGAGGGATGATGATGGCTTGAACTTAGTGTTAGGAGTGGGGTCAGAGAAATGTGATTATATATCAGATACTATATTTTGGAGATGGAATGGCCTAGACATAGGGAAAAGGGAATCACTTATGAGCCCAAGATTTTGGCTTGAGTGGCTGGTGGGTGATGGTACCATTTACTGGGAAAGGGAATACTGAGGAAAGAACAGAAATTTGGAGGAAAGCAAGAGTTCTGTTTTAGTACACTAATTTTGAGATGCTGATTACATAACCTTTGGGTATCAGAAGACCAGTTAGGTTCATGAGTTGGGAACTTGATGGAGAAGTCAGATAGAACTTTGAGTGTCACTGGTCTAGAAGAGTCTTTATAGCCACAGAACTGGATGAAATCACCCAAGAACAATGTAAGCAATGACATCACTCTCCATAGCATCTGCCATAGGGTTCATCACCGGGATGCATTTCTTGGAGGTCAAGAAATGGAGCCATTCTTTAAAATAAACAATCACCTCACAATGAATTACTCTTGATAACTGATAGAAGATCAAGATATTGATGTGGAAGAGCTTGGCTATACTTTGACCATGAGTGATATGCCTACTTTCCCTTCTTCTTTAGGTGGATTGAGTGAGGGAAAGAACCTGGTAAATGAGTGCCAGGCTATTCTTTTAATCTGGTTTTCAGTGTAAGGAAAGGTGAAATGACAGTGGATTAAGTCCAAATGGGCAGCTGATCAGGAAGGAAAGTAGCTACAACTCAAACCAAGTAGTTGCATTTGAGAGAAGGCAATTCCAAAACAACCCTATCACAAAAGAGCAACCAGAACTAGAGACAAGTAATCAGTTTTCATGAGAGTAATTCTAAAGCAGAAGCAAATCTCATTTCTTAAAGCCAAGATAGTCATGGGAGGTGAGCTCAATAAGGAAAATTGTATAGACCCAGAGTTATTCTGAAAGCAGGGAGTCACTGGCTAAATCATTTATTGTTTCTTTGTTTTCAGTTCTTGCAAATGTAGCTTAGAACATGGCCAGGAGAACTACAAGTGTGGAGGAAAAATGTTTGTATGTGCATGTGTGTGCCTTTGTGTTGGGGGAGCAGAACAGACACGAGGGATAGCATACTAATTATTTTTTTTCACTAATTCGTTCTCCTCATGTCCCCTCCCCCCATCAATGTAGGGATATTTCTCAAAGTCTTATCTTCTGTCCTTTTCCATTTTTATCCTCTACAAATTTGACTAGGCTGTTTTCTCTTATCTCAGAGTTTAAATTAATAGTGTTATGCATACCCATCATTTCTGGCCACATTGGATAGAGTAGTTTAAAGCATAATTACGATACAGCCATAAAACAATGTGATCCAGAATCTCTTCTTACTCATTCTTCAGGAACCCCAGATTCCTCCAAATTCCTCCTAATTCTGGGAGCTATAAGCAAAGTGTCTCACATGTTTTGTTTTTTTTTTAATTTTAGTTTTTTCACATGTTTTTACAATATTATGCTGTCTACCATTTTTCTTTGTTTTAGTTTGGAGTCAGGATGGTGTTTCCTGCAGGTACCTGACTGCAGATGTCACGGACTCCGAGCCACACCAGCTCCATGCTGCAGCTGCAGATGCTGCCATGAAGGCACATGTCATGTAACTGCACTGAAAGCACCATCGCCTGATGCTGCCCACACTACTGGCATCAGTGCTGCTCGCACTTCCAATGCCCCATAAATATTAGTCAGCACTCTTTTTCAGTTTCTTCTTCTTTCCACCATTCTTTTTTTAGTCCCTTTGGGCTAGGACTCAGGAATGGGTCTTTGGTCTGGGCTGACGGATGATGAAACTGATCGAAAACTGACTCTTTCAGGAATCACCACTCTCCTCTGAAACCAACCATCGCACCTTGGTTGTCTTCTTTTAGGATACTCCCTTCGAGGGTTCCTGAGGGAACTTCTGATGAATGGGATTTTAGTCAGAGCAACACTAAAAGCCTTCTTGGAAAATTCATAGTCATGATGGTGTTGACTCATATGTCTTTAAGTTTGGTTTTTCTTTTGCATTAACAATTATTTTAAATCTTTGCTGCAACTTCCAATATATCAGTGGTTAAGGAAAGTTTTATATTTAGGGAGAAACACATAAAATGATACATTAAGTGGCATTTTAACTAAAATATTGGTATTAAATGAAAACATATAGCTAGCTGGGAACAGCAATTATATATAGATTCCTGTGCTAATAAACTGGTATTGGAATATTATAGTTGAAGCTGTTTCTTCTGAGACCAATGGGCAATGTATAAATCAAAATGATATCTCCTTCCATTTGAAGAGCTCTTATGATATTTTTCATACAGGTTTATGTCATATGAGCCTCATACAATCATGCAGTTGTTTATACAATCACCCTTATATAAATATATTTATTAGTGCTATTCACTATTTACATTAAGTATGGTAAGTTGCTTTATCTCCTTGGTCTGGGATCTTTATTAAGATTGAACCGCAGTATAGTATTGAGCTCAGATGCCTGAGGAGCTCATGGTACAGTGCCTGGGGAGTGGGGAGGGGGCCTTAATGTGTTTCATAATGATCATTATTGCAATGCAGGGATCTCATCATTTTAGGCCCTAAAGATAACTCTTAAAAGTGACCTTACAATTTAGACACATTTCCACAAGATGGCAGCAATACCCCATAGGGGATCTAAACTAGGCAGCACTGTGCAGCTACGGTTTGTAGATTTATCTTAGATGCAATCATACAGTTTGGGTTCTACTATATAAGTTTCTTGGTTTCATTGTAGGAAACTGAGGCCCAGAGAAGTCAAAAGCCTAATCTCCCACAGTAGAAGGGAAATTGGAACTCAGGTCTTAGGACTTTTAGCCTAGTGCTTTTCCTCTTTTAATATTTTTAAAAGAATTCTAAAATCTCTAAATACATCTTTACCTAGGATTTGTTATATAGGACTGCTTGGTGAAAAGACTTTGGATCTTTATCAGGTTCAAGTTTTTACTAGTCACTAGTGGAAGAAATGAAAACTGAATACTTTTCAGACCCCAATTTGAGAATCAAGAGAATGGATTTTTTTCTGGGCTTAGTTTTAAAACAATTAAAATAGCCTCATTAAAACAGGTATGTTGACATGTTACCCAAACATGAAGGCAATTAGTATTTTAGGAGACACTGTCAGTGAACAAACTCTAAGATGCATAGAATCCTAGTGAGATAAATTTTGACCTGAGTTTTAAAGTCAGGTCCTCTGCTTCTCAGCATTTACAATCCCATGTGTGGTTTATTTTCTTTTATGTGGTATTTGCATTGATATATTTTTGGCATGGATTTAATTCTGGACTTTCAATTATATTCCACTTATCTATAAAGCTATCTTTAGCCAGTACCACACTGTTCTATTTTTAACTTTTTATTGTAGTAACAAATGTTCAATTCAAACTTTCTCATTTTAACCATGTTCAAGTGTACAGTTTGTTAGTATTAATTACATTCACAATATTTTGCTAGTCTTCCCAGCACCCATTACCCCAATTTTTTTATCACCTCAAACAAAAACTTTGCAAATAGTAAGCAATAATTCCTTCTCCTCCCCTGCTGTGGGTCCCCAGCAACGTATAATTTACTATTCATCTCTATGAAATTTGCTTCTTCTAGATATTTCATATAAGGGAGATCATGCAATATTTTCCTGTTGTGTCTAGCTCATTTCACTCAACATGATGTCTTCAAGGTTCATTCATGTTGTTGGCATGCAAAATAGTCTATTGCCATTAGGTTTCATCAGGCTTTTCTAATCCCCAGAAAATGTATTGATCCTAATTATGGATTTAGCCTTTTAAATTTACCCCAGATCTTAATTCAGTAGTAGTATCTCCTAGGTCAGTTTATTCCCAACCCTGACTAACAATGCTTTGCCTAATGAAGAATTTCCTTGCCATTTCTTGTTCACAATTGATTTTGGTGGTAATTTATCTCCATTTTCTTCAAATATCTCAGTTGCTAAGCTTCCTTCCCTAAAAAATCAGCCACTACTCATTACATGTCAAGAGTCTCAGCAATTATATCCCTTCATGTAGAAGATAATTCTATCATCCATGAAACAGATTAACTCCTTTTTATAAAACTTATCACTTTAGGAAAAGTTTTAAAAAGGGGAAATAAAATTTTTAAAATTTCAGCTATACTTACAGATCCAGACTTTCAGAACATGAGGGGTCTTTGGAAACTGAGCCCAATTTACTCAGGCCCAGAGGGCTTAATTGACATGCCCACAGTGACACATCCTGGTAGTGGAAGGGTTTGAGTGGTACCCAGATACAAAAGAGAAAATGAACAGTTGTCATCACAATAAAATTCAGAAAGGAAAGACATCCCTTGGCTATGATCCTAGAGACAGAGTTGATGATGTTATCAGCTAATACTTATTGAGGGTTTTCTATTCACAGGCACTGTGCTAAGACCTTATTCACATCTCATTTAAATATCATATCCACCTTTTGAGGTAGGTATTATTATTCCACCAGTTTTACAAATGAGGAAATTGATAAAGAACTTAAAAAATGTTGTACACATTTATATTGATAAAATCACAGAGCCGGAATTTGAACCCAACTTTCTCAGCTGGGAAACTGTGTTTTTACCAAGTATATTTAGCACAAAGTCTGGTCTGTTTGTCTGTGTGGTTCACATCCAAAAAGGGTATCTTAAAGCAGAAGGCTGCCACCAACTCACAAAGGAAATCTAACTGGACCAGATCAGGGAAAGCCCAGAGGGGAGTAAGACACGGGACTGAAAGAAGACTCTGGCTATGGGTTGGGTCCTTTCACCATCACTCCTGAGAACAATTAGCCCTCAGAAAAGTTTGCTTCTCTCTAGTAATGGTTGGGTTTTTAACCTTGGACCCAGGAGTAGGTGACAGAGGGCAGCCTCTCAGAGGAAGAATGTGGCTACCTCTGCCCATTAAAGTAATGAACTCCCAAAGGACATTTTGCAGACTTGGTAACAAAGGACCAGAGGCTCTAGAAGCAGTTATTATTGTTTGCATGAGTTTGAACTATAAAAAAATTGAACCATAACCTAGGTATAGAGCATTAGAAAATGCAGATGAACTAAAGTTTGCCAAAGATGTAATCAGAGCAAAGC